>NW_024704769.1:4573474-4626286 GCF_018977255.1 Callorhinchus milii
GGCAGCTTTAGTAACTTGCAAAAAGCGGTTGCCTACTTCAGCACTCCTTCTTCTATCCCCTGCTGGTTCTAATATTTTACAATGTATTCTCTACAGTATTGTTCCCTTTGCGACTCTGACTTCCCCTGTGTTTCTGAGCTGTCAGCAGGAGGTGTACTGAGTGCGACCATTCCAACAATCTCTCTCTGGATTCCATTCAGTGGTTAGAGCACTTTCTCTCAAGCGAGAGGACCTGTTCCAATTCTGACCTGTGCAGGTCAGGTCGAAACCTCAGGCAAGTTTCCCTACTCCGCACACACTCACTCCTCTGTTTACCAGCAGTGAGTAGGAATCCGGTTGTTAGTCGATTGGCAGATCGCTTTACGGAAGTAATAATTCATTCAAAAAAAGTAATAATTTGGTCACTTCAATCCACGACTGTTTGTGGGGACACTGCTGTGGAGGGAGCGAGAGGACGGGGTAAATGGTCAGGGTGAGGGGAGGGAAGGGAGGTAGCGAGGAGGGGGTAGAGTCGAGAGCGGAGCTGAAGGCTGAAGGTCAAAGAGAAAGGTCTTGAGACCGGCCTTGAAGGAGGAGAGGGAGGAAGCGGCGAAGGCACTGGGGATAGAGTTCCAGAGCCTCGGGGCCGAGAGGCTGAAGGCCCGACCACCGATGGTAGGGCGATTGGGGCGGGGGATGTGGAGCAGACTGGAGCCGGAGGAACGGAGGGTACGGGCAGGTACGTGGGGGATAGTAGGTCAGAGAGGTAGGAGGGAGCGAGGCCGTGGATGGCCTTATAGGTGAGGATGAGGATCTTGAAATCAAGTCATTACACTTTACAATATATTGTGTGAAGCGCTTTGAGACGTCTCGAAGACTTGATAAGGCGCTGTATCAAATCCAAGGATGATTATTATGTGAAGGTGGGATGAATGTAAATCCCAGTTTAGTTTGGAGACACTTAAGCACAGTGATGGATTTCTGCGTGTGTCACGCAAACAGAGATATTACAATAAACACGATTGAAGCTGGGTGTTTCACTTCCCGTTTAGATGTGAGTCACTCTCACAAGCTCAGAGTCTGAGTCACAAGACTGAGGTCACAGGCTGAGGCAAAGGGCAGAGATAGAGACACAAAGAGAACGGCGTTGGTTAATCATAAACAATAATAATCCTTGTATTTGTTATTGCGCCTTATCACATCGTCGAGACGTCTCAAAGCGCTTCACAAGATACACTGTAAAGTGTAGTGACTGTGTATTCGGTGAGTGAAACATGGCAGCCAATTGTGCACAGCAGCGTCTCACAGACAGTCGTGGAATGAGTGACCAAATTATTATCTTTTTGAAGGGATTATTACTCGTGGAAAGCGATTATGCAGTCACTACACTTTACAGTGAAGCACTTTGAGATTCTCGAGATGTGATAAGGCGCTGTGTCAGATGCAAAGATTATTATTGTTGTTATTTGAGTGTCAGAGTGGAGGGGAAATTAGGGTCTATGGACCAGAATTGATTTTGTGGCGGAGAGGGAGGTGTCGCTTTAAGGGGAAAGCATATGAGAAAAGCGGAAATAGGGACTGATCCAATGAGAGAGAGAGAGAGAGTGCGAGAGGGACATAGAGAGAGAGAGAGAGAGTGTGTGTGAGAGGGACAGAGAGAGAGAGAGAGAGTGTGAGAGGGACAGAGAGAGAGAGAGAGTGTGTGAGAGGGACAGAGAGAGAGAGAGAGAGTGAGAGAGGGAGCAGAGAGAGAGAGAGTGTGAGAGGGAGAGAGAGAGAGTGTGAAGAGAGAGAGCAGAGAGAGAGAGAGTGTGAGAGGGACAGAGAGAGAGAGAGAGAGAGTGTGAGAGGGACAGAGAGAGAGAGAGTGTGAGAGGGACAGAGAGAGAGAGTGTGAGAGGGACAGAGAGAGAGAGAGTGTGAGAGGGACAGAGAGAGAGAGTGTGAGAGGGACAGAGAGAGTGTGAGAGGGACGGAGAGAGAGAGAGAGAGTGTGAGAGGGAGAGAGAGTGTGAGAGGGACAGAGAGAGAGAGTGAGAGGGACAGAGAGTGAGAGGGACAGAGAGAGAGAGAGAGAGAGTGACAGAGAGAGAGAGAGAAAGGGACAGAGAGAGTGTGAGAGGGACAGAGAGAGTGTGAGGGAGATAGAGATTGAGACATAGAGTGATAGAGTGAGAGAGATAGAGAGTGAGAGAGGAACAGCAAGTTTCTGTTTAGTGAGAAAAGCGGAAAGAGGGAAGGACTGAGTGTGAGAGACTGGGGGCGGGTGGGGGTGGGGGAGGGGGTGGGGGAGGGGAGTGGGGGGGGGGCGGGGGGGAGGGGGGGGGGGCGGGTGGGGGTGGGGGGAGGGGGCAAGGGGGGGGGTGAGAAATACAGAGAGAGAGAGAGTCATAGAGACTGTGAGAGGCAAAAAGTAAGATATTGAGACACGAGATTCATTGCAACAGAGAAGAGGAACCGAGAGATTTCCTTCATTGTGACAGAGAGAGACAGACAGACAGAGACACACACACACAGAGACAGACAGACAGCGAGAGAGACACACAGACAGAGAGAGAGAGACACAGACAGAGAGAGAGAGAGACACAGACAGAGAGAGAGAGACACAGACAGAGAGAGAGAGACACAGACAGAGAGAGAGAGACACACACAGACAGAGAGAGAGAGAGACACACACACAGACAGACAGAAGAGAAGGGGAACTGAGATTTAGACTCAGACAGACAGACAGACACAGACAGGGAGGGGGGGGGGAGGGAGGGAGGGAGGGGGTGTTGCAGTGAGGATGGGGTCCCTGTTTCGGGGGGAGACCATGTCTTTGGCTCAGTTGTACCTTCAGTCGGGATCCGCTTATCATTGTGTGGCTGAACTCGGAGACATCGGGTTGGTCCAGTTCAGAGACGTGAGTATTTACTGACCCCCCCCCCCCCCCTCACCGTGATCACACCCACACACACATACCCACACACACCCACATACCCACACACACCTACACACACCCACATACCCACACACACCCACATACCCACACACACCTACACACACCCACATACCCACACACACCTACACACACCCACATACCCATCCACACACCCACACACACCCACATACCCACACACACCCACATACCCACACACACCCACACACACCCACATACCCACACACACCCACATACCCACACACACCCACACACACCCACATACCCACACACACCCACACACACCCACATACCCACACACCCACACATACCCACACACACCTACACACACCCACATACCCACACACACCTACACACACCCACATACCCACACACACCCACATACCCACACACACCCACACCCACACACACATACCCACACACACCTACACACACCCACATACCCACACACACCCACCCACACACACCCACATACCCACACACACCCACACACACATACCCACACACACCTACACACACCCACATACCCACACACACCTACACACACCCACATACCCACACACACCTACACACACCCACATACCCACACACACCTACACACACCCACATACCCACACACACCCACATACCCATCCACACACCCACCTACACACACCCACCTACACACACCCACATACCCCCCCCACGCACACCCACATACCCCCCCCCCACACACACATACCACCCCCCACACACACACATACCCCCACACACACCCACATACCTACACACACACCCACACCCACATACACACACACCCACACCCACATACACACACACCCATCTACACACACACCTACACACTCACATACCCATCCACACAACCACACACACACCCACACACATCCACACACCCACACACCCACACCCAAACACCCACACAACCCCACATACTCACACACACACACCCCCACACACCCATCCACACACACCCGCCCGCCACCCACACACAGACACACACACACCTATACACAGGGAAACCTGTCACCGTGATCAGCCGTGTGTCTGACCCACATACCCACATGTTGTGGTGTCTAACATTCACTCCAATAACAATAATAATCCTAACTCTGACCCAGCGCCTGACACCATGTGCTTCACAGCAAACACTGTAAGGTGTAGTGACTGTGTCACTGTGTGTTTTCAGCTGAACGAGAACGTGAACTTGTTCCAGAGACGCTTTGTGGGGGAAATCCGTCGCTGTGAGGAGCTGGAGAGAACCCTGTGTGAGTGACTCTCACACTCATTCACACTCACACTCTCTCACTCTCTCTCACTCTCACACTGTCTCACTCTCACACTCTCTCTCACACTGTCTCACACTTTCACTCTCACACTCTCACTCTCACACTGTCTCACTCTCACACTCTCTCTCACTCTCATACTCTCACTCTCACACTGTCTCACTCTCACACTCTCTCACTCTCTCTCACTCTCACATTCTCTGTCGCACACTGTTCTCACTCTCACACTCTCTCACTCTCACACTGTTTCTCACTCTCTCGCACTCTCACACTCTCGTACTTTCTCACTCTCACACTCTCTCTCACTCTCAGACACTCTCCCACACACGCTCACAGTCTCACACTCATACACTCACACTCTCATACATTCTCTCACACTCTCTCGGACTCTCACACTCTCACATGCATTCTCATTCTCTCTCGCACTCTCACTCTCTCTCGCACTCTCACTCTCTCTCTCCTCACTCTCTCACGCTTTCTCTTTTACGCTCTCTCTCACACACATTCTCTCACACTCTCTCATACTCCCTCACACTCTCTCACATACTCTCACACACTCACACTCTCTCTCACTCTCACTCACACTCCCTCATTCTCTCTCACACTCCCTCACACTCCCTCACTTTCTCACAATCTCTCCCTCTCTCTCTCTCGCAGCGAGCCTGGGGCAGGAGGTGCATCGTGCTGGGTTGAGGCCACGGGTGGATGAAGAGGACGATGTGTCGGCTCCGCTCCCACGGGACCTGTTGAGGATTCAGGAGGAATCACAGCAGCTTCAGCAGGAATTGGATCAGGTGACGAAGAGTCGATCGTCGCTGGTGACGAGGCTCAGTGACCTGCGACAGCACCGAGCAGTTCTCACTGAGACACAACAGCTGCTGGTCAGAGAGGTAATCAATAACCAATACCGGATCAGTTACACTGATCAGTGATCAATGAGCTGAGGGTGAGTGTGACCAGTGATTGTGTCACAGATGGCGCTGGAATCGCCTCTCACAGGGCCCGACCAGGAGGAGACCAACAGGAACCAAACCCCGGCTCAGCTGCCAGCGAGACTCAGGTCAGTGTCTGTCTGTGTGTGTGTGTGTGCGCGAGTGTCAGTGTGGGTGTGTGTCAGTGTGTGCACGGGTGTGGTTTGTGTACCAGCATGTGGGTATGTGTGTGAGGGTGTGTGTGTGGAGGGGAGGAGGGTGTGTGTGAGGGTGTGTGTGTGAGTGTTAGTGTGGGGGGTGTGTCAGTGTATGTGAGTGTCAGTGGTGGGTGTGTGTGGAGGGGAGGAGGGTGTGTGTGTGGGGGGGTGGGGTGTGAGGGTGTGTGGGGGGGTGGGTGACGGTCTCTATGTTACAGTATAATCTCGGGGCTGGTCGGACCCGGTCGGGCTCTGGGTTTGGAGCGTTTGCTGTGGAGAGTTTGTCGTGGACACTTCATCATCCAATTAAGCCCCCACCCCCAGGAGCTGCCAGACCCCCACACAGTCAGTACGCCCCCACACACACACACCCACACACACACCCTCACACCCCCCCCACCACACACACAAACCCACACGCACACATTCACCCACACACACCCCCACACGCACACAATGCCACACACCCCCACCCACAACTCCACACACCTCTCACGGTCTCTCATTCTCTCACACATTCTCACTCTCACACTCAACACTCTCTGTTACACATTCACTTAATCATTCTCACACTCACTCACACTCTCTTACTCACTCTGACTTACTGTCACACACTCTCACTCTCTCACACACTCTCACTCTCTCTTACACACTCACACTCTCACGCACTCTCACTGTCTCACACTCACTGACCCTCTCACTCACACTCTCTCTCTCTCTCACACACTCCCTCACTCACTGCCTCACAGACTCTCTCTCTCTCTCTCAGGGCGAGCCCAGCAGTTGGACCGTTTTCCTCATCTCGTTTTGGGGTGAACAGATTGGGCAGAAAGTCAGGAAGATCTGTGATTGGTCAGAACCCGAGTCTGACCCCAGCCCTAAACCCCCAAACCTAACCCTGACCCCCAGCCTCACCCCAACTATCTCTGTGTCACACTATCAGGGATTCCTCCCCCTCAGCTCCTGTTAACCCTGCAGCCAAAGCCTTAACTAACTTACTAACTAACCAACTAACTAATGGGGAGAGTGGTCCTAGCTGGACAAGCAGTGGGAAAGCTTGGGCAGACAGCACTCTCTCTCTCTCTCTCTCAATGGGAAAGCTGGGCTCCCCCCCCAAGCCTTGGCTCTGGCCAACCTGCGTCTAATACTCTCTGGAATTAGGTAAGCAGGGGGCATCCCTCCAGGGGGAGAGAGAGAGAGCGCACACATTCCAGTCCAACAATCCATCTCTGGGATTTCCGTGTGGGTGGGATTTGAACATAAGAACATAAGAACTAGGAGCAGGAGGAGGCCATTCGGCCCCTCAAGCCTGCCCCGCCATTCAATAAAATCATGGCTGATCTATTCTAACTCCACCTACCCACCATGTCCCCATATCCCTTAATCCTTTTATCCAAAAGAAATTTATCAATCTCATCTGGGGAATTCTCAGCTGGGGTTGGAGTCTTTTAAACAACCACCGGGTTAATAATAATAATAATAATAATAGGATTACTGTGTGTGTCAGACACCCGATGGCAAAACAAAACCTCTCTCACACATACTCTCACGTTCTCTGTCTCACAGTTTTCACTGTCACCTCTTCCCGTACCCTTTGACCCCAGATGAGCAAGAGGAAACCCTCCGTGACCTGGAGATACGAACCCATGACCTTCAGATGGTGAGAGCGGG
Organism: Callorhinchus milii; assembly: GCF_018977255.1. NCBI lineage: Eukaryota > Metazoa > Chordata > Chondrichthyes > Chimaeriformes > Callorhinchidae > Callorhinchus > Callorhinchus milii. The sequence continues at coordinate 4,580,475 of NW_024704769.1, forward strand.
GTGTGCTCACACATTCACTCACACACTGTCTCACATACTCTCACTCACACTGTCGCACTCTCACACACTCACACACACTTACTCACACACTGTCTCACACACACACACACTCACTCTCACTCACTCTCACTCACTCTCACTCACTCTATCACAGGTGCTGAGCCAAACAGAGGGTTACCTGGCTCAGGTGTTGGAACGCACAGTGAAGGTGATACACACCTGGTCCCTCAGGGTCAGGAAGATGAAAGCGATTTATTTGGTTCTGAATCAGTGCAACTTCGACGTCACCGGCAAGTGTCTGATCGCTGAGGTTTGGTGTCCGGTCTCTCAGCTCCACCGACTCCGCCATGCACTGGAGGAGGGCTCGGTAAGAGAGGGAGTGGGTGAGAGCGAGTGAGAGTGAGTGAGAGAGAAAGAGAGCATGTGTGAGAGAGAGAGCATGTGAGAGAGAGTGTGAAAGAGAGCATGTGAGAGTGAGAGAGAGAGCGAGAGACTGAATGAGAGAGATTGGGTTGGGGTGGTGAGTGTGTCACTGTGTAACTGTGTCACTGTGTGTGTCACTGTCTGTGTGTCACTGTGTCTGTGTGTGTGTGTGTCACTGTGTGTGTGTCACTGTATGCATCACTGTGTCACTGTGTGTTGCGTGTGGTGTCACTTGTGTGTTACTGTGTGTATAACTATGTTATTGTAGGTGTGTCACTGTGTGTGTGTTACTGTATGTATGTTACTGTGTGTGTCACTGGGTCTGTGTGCGTGTGTGTGTCACTGATTCTGGTCTCTGCCCCTCACAGCGTCGCAGTGGCTCCTCTGTCCCCTCGTTCTATAACGAGGTGCAGACCCTCCACACTCCGCCCACACTCTGTCGCACAAACAAATTCACCGCTGGCTTCCAGGGCATTGTGGACGCGTACGGTGTCGGCAGCTACCAGGAGGTGAACCCTGGTGAGTTGTGTGTCAGCCTCATCCTCCTTCCCTTCAGTCTCTCTCTCTGTGTGTCTCATTCTGTTCCTCCATCTCATACTCTCTCTCACACACTTGTTCTCTGTCAGGGGGCTGTAGCGGGAGCTCTGTGCTGTGTCTTACCCTCTCTCTCTCTCTCCTCCAGCCCCTTACACCATCATCACATTCCCCTTCCTGTTTGCGGTGATGTTTGGGGATGTGGGACATGGAGCGCTGATGTTTTTCTTTGCTCTGTGGATGGTTCTTGAGGAAAATGATCCCAAGGTCAAATCAGCAGAAAACGAGGTACGTCTGAGTCCCCGACCCCCCCCACTCCCTGTAGTCTGTTTCTCACACACACACACACACACACGCGCGCGCACACACACGAGCAGTGGTGACCTGTGACCTGTGACCTCAGATCTGGCAGACCTGTTTTGGGGGTCGGTATCTGCTGCTGCTGATGGGATTGTTTTCGCTTTACACCGGCCTCGTCTACAACGACTGTTTCAGTCAATCGCTGGCCATCTTCCCCTCGGCCTGGCATGTCAGCCGCATGTGCAGCCACGTCGACAACCAGTCCTGCTGGTGAGTGTGTGAGAGAGGGAGAGAGTGTGTGAGAGAGTGTGTGTGAGAGAGAGAGTGTGAGAAAGAGTGAAAACGAGAGTGTGAGAGAGAGAATGAGAGAGAGAGTGTGAGAGAGAGTGTGAGTGAGTGTGAACATGCAAATCTCTCACTTACTCTCTCCCACCCCACCCAACCCGCCCCCCTTGCAGGTTGCTGGTTGGGAACCAGTTGGACCCTAACATCTCGGGGGTGGTTCAGGGTGTTTACCCGTTTGGTATCGATCCGGTGAGTTTGGTGCCTGGTTACACAGTAAATATATCATAATAATAATCCTTATCACGTCTCGGCGACGACTCAAGGCGCTTCACAGAACACACTGTGAACAACAACAACACATTACATCTACACGGCGTCTTTCACGTCCCAAGAAGCTGGACAGTCAGCGATTTGGAAGTGTAGTGACTATGTGTTTTGTGGGCAAAACGCAGCAGCCAATTGCACACAGCGACGTCCCCACAAACAGTCGTGGATTAAGTGACCAAATTCTTATATTTTTGGAGGGATTGTTACCGCCAGAAAGCGATCCTCTAATCGACTCACAACTGGGTTCCTACTTACTTGGAGTCCTGTAGCTCAGTGGTTAGAGCACTCGCTTTGCAAGTGAGAGACCTGAGTTCAATTCCAGGCAGAGGGCGAAACCTTGGGCAAGTTTCCTTACTCCACACAGAGCCTAATAATAATCCCTCCAAAACCCAAAACAATAATAAATTGGTCATTTTCATTCAATGACTGTTTGTGGGACATTGCTGTGCGCAATTGGCTGCCGCGTTCGCCCATAAATATACAGTCAATTCACTTTACAGTGTGTTCTGTGAAGCGCTTTGGGACGTCCTCCTGACGTGAAAAGCGCTATATCAAATGCAAGGATTATTATTATTACATGGTGTCCTGTAGCTTAGTGGTTAGAGCGAGAGGACCTGGGTTCAATTCTGGGGCGGGTCAGGTCGAAACGTTGGGCAAGTTTCCTTACTTCACACACTGTTTACCAACAGTAAATAAGAACCTGGTTGTTAGTCAATTGATGGATCGCTTTCCGGTGGTAATAATCGCTTCAAAATAATAATAATTTTGTCACTCATTCCACGACTGTTTGTGGGGACGCTGCTGTGCGTAATTGGCTGCTGCGTTTCACCCACAAAATACAGTCACTACACTTTACAGTGTATATGGGAAAGATCAGGTAGTTTGCCTCTGCCTAGTAAGAGCAGTGAGTTGCTGTGAATTCATTCTTCCCTTATCTCCAGGTCTGTTCTCCTGGTTGTCTCGTTCACCAGCATTTTGTTGCGTTTGCTTTGTGTTTTATTTTACTTTTGTCGTAAATCATTGCTGTTTGGCAGAACCTCCATGACCCCATCACTCCCACCCTCGCCCACCCGGTTCCACTGGCTCCTCATCCCCCAGAGGATACAGTTCAAAATCCTTGTCCTTGCCTTCCAAGCCCCCACGGTCTGGCTCCTCCCCACCTCTGTGACCTGCTAACCCCATATCAACCTGCCCGTTCCCTCCGCTCGGGGGGCTCTGGCCTGCTCCGCGTCCCCCATCACTGGAGGTCGGGCCTTCAGCCTTCAGTCACCCTCCTACCCCCACCCTCCCTGCCCTGCCCTCCACCCCTCAAAATCTCTGACTGTCCAGGGGGAGTGGGGCTAGTTGGGGTAAGAGTGGGGGAGTGGGGCTAGTTGGGGTAAGAGTGGGGGAGTGGGGCTAGTTGGGGTAAGAGCACGGGAGAGGGACTAGTTGGGGTAAGAGCGGGGGAGAGGGACTAGTTGGGATAAGAGCTGGGGAGGGGGGCTAGTTGGGGGAAGAGCGGGGGAGTGGGGCTAGTTGGGGTAATAGTGGGGGAGGGGCTGGGTAGAACCTGTTTCACATGATGGGCCTCCTGTAAGATTCTGATTCTCAGCGGCTGAGAGGAGTCGGAGTTAATATTATTATTAATATTATTGCCAATATATTATCGTTATTGATAATACATTATTAATAGATTTTTATTGTTTTATTATTATTGTTATTATTCGATTATTATTGTGATGATGTGATGAAGATGAAGTCTGTTCCTCATTCCCAGATCTGGCATTTGGCCATAAACAAGCTGAGTTTCCTGAATTCCTTTAAGATGAAGATGTCGGTGATTCTGGGAGTCGTTCACATGACATTTGGGGTCACTCTTGGCTTCTTCAACTACATGTGAGATCAACCGCAGCTCTCACTCACTCACTCACTCACTCACTCACTCACTCACTCACTCACTCACTCACTCACTCACTCACTCACTCACTCACTCACTCACTCACTCACTCACTCACTCACTCACTCACTCACACACACACACACTCTCTCACACACTCACTCACTCTCACTTACTCACTCTCACTCACACTCCCTCACTCACTCTCACACACTCTCTCTCACACACACTGTCACTCACTCTCATCCTCACTCACACACTCATTCTCACTAACTAACTCACTCACTCACACACGCACACTCACTCAGTCACACGCAATCATTCTCACACACTCACACACGCACACACGCACACTCACAGACGCACACACACACTCACTCGCTCTCATTCACTCTCACTCACACACCCAGTCACACTCATTCTCACACACTCACACACTCTCACACACTCACTCACACACACTCTCCCTCACACTCACTCTCTCACAACTCTCTCACTCCCACACTCTCCCGCACTCTCACACTCTCACACTCTTCTCTCTCTCTGTGTCACACTCTCTCACACTCTCATTCTCACCCTCTCACACTCTTTCTGACTCACACTCTTTCTCTCACACTCTCATCCTCTCTCACACTCTCACCCTCTCTCACACTCTCACCCTCTCACACCCTCTCACACTCTCACCCTCTCACACTCACTCTCTCTCACTCTTACCCTCTCTCACTCACTCTCTCACACACTCCCTCACACACTCTCTCTCACACAGACACAGAAAGCAATTTGCGTTGATAGTCTTGGTGTTGTTGCCGGAGCTGGTTTTCCTGACCTCGCTGTTCGGGTACCTGCTGTTCCTGGTTGTGTATAAATGGCTGCGTTACTCGGCCTGGGATTCAGATGTTGCTCCAAGTCTCCTCGTCAACTTCATCGACATGTTCTTCTTCATGTCTCCCAGCTCTGAGCTGTACCATGGCCAGGTCTGTGTGTGTGTATGTGTCTGTGTGTGTGTGTGTGTGTGTGTCTGTCTATGTGTATGCGTGTTTGTGTGTTTGTATGTGTGTTTCTATGTGTCTGTGTGTGTATGTGTCTGTGTGTGACTGTATTTGTGTGTTTGTGTGTGTGTGTCTGTGTGTGTGTGTGTGTGTGTGTGTATGTGTCTGTGTGTGTCTGTCTGTGTATTTGTGTGTCTGTGTGTGTGTGTCTGTATATCGATGGGTGCTTCTCCTTCTCTGTTTTTACGTGTCAGTGTGTGCCTTTGCGTGTCTCACACCCTATGTTGTTGATGTGTTCCAGGCCGTGGTACAGAAAGTGCTAGTGGTTCTAGCTCTGATCTCTATTCCCGTTTTGCTGCTCGGGAAACCTCTCCTCCTGTACTGCCAGCACCGAGCACGGACACACAGACATCGCTTCCTGGTAAGCACTCACACACACACACGCATAGCCACACACACACACACCGACACACATGTACTCGCATAGCCACACACATAGACAGACAGACAAACACACAAACAGCCAGAACCACATACAAACACAGACACACACACGCACACCCACATACACATATACAACAACAAGATTACATTTGAATAGCGCCTTTCACGTCGGGAGGATGTGACAGCATTTCAGACCCGAGCTGTGTTTGGGTGGGGAAGGGAGGGGAGGGGAAGTGGTATGGCCGATGGCACGGTCAAAGAGGAGGGTTTTGAGGCAGCACTTGAAGGAGGCTAAGGAGGGGGTGAGGCGGAGTGATTGGAGGATGGAGTTCCAGAGGTTGGGGGCAGAGTGGCTGAAGGCTCTCCCGCCAATGGTGGGGCGGGTGGGTCGGGGGACATGGAGCAGCCAGAGCCGGCTGAGCGGAGGGAATGGGCGGGTTGGTAGGGGGTTAGGAGGTAGCAGAGGTAGGGTGGGGCGAGGCCATGGAGTGCTTTGTATATGAGGACCAGGATCTTGAAGTGGATCCTCTGAAGGATAGGGAGCCAGTGAAGTTGGGCGAGAGTGGGGGAGATGGGGTCACGGAGTTTGGCGCAGGAGAGGACACGGGCTGTAGACTTAGTTCTGGATTATCTGCAACTGTGGAGGGAGAAGTTGGGAAGGCCGACATACAGGACGTTTGCATATTCGAGCCTGGAGGTGATGGAGGCATGAACAAGAGTTTCAATGCCTGAGGGGTGAGGTAGTGGCGGAGTTGGGCGATGTTACGGAGGTGAGGGAAGGCCGAGCGGGTCATGGCTTGGATGTACAGGAAAAAAGACAGTTGAGGGTCGAACAAGACACCGAGATTCCTGACTGCTGGTGAGTTGTAATGTGCAACCATGGAGATTGATGCTGCCAGAGCCTGAGGTGCTGAGGCGCTGGCGTGAGCCGATCAGGAGGGCCTCAGTCTTGTTCACATTCAACTGTAGGAAGTTTGTCCTCATTCAGGACTTTATGTCCGACAGACAGTCTGTCAGCACAGCAGTGGGTGTGGGGCTGAGGGTGGGAGCAGAAAGATAGAGTTGGGTGTCATCCATATACATATGGAAGTTGACTCCATGTCTGCGGATGATGTCACCAAGGGAGAGCATGTAGATGTTAAAGAGGAGACAAGGACAGAGCCCTGGGGGACACCAGACATGACAGTGCGGGGGCTGGAGGAGAAACCATTAGAGGTAACAAAGATAGGAATCAAACCAGGCAAGGGCAGGGCCACGAAGATTGAGTAAGGCGGAGAGGTAGTGTGTGAGGATGGAGTGATTGTCAGTGTTGAAGGCGGCAGAGAGGTCGACAAGGACAAGGAGGCAGAGGGAGCCCTGATCACAGATGTTCAGAATGTCATTAGTGACGTTGACCAGGGCTGTTTCCGTGCTGTGGGCAGTGCGGAAGCTGGATTGGAGGGGTTCAAGGAGCGAATGGCGAGAGGGAAAGGAGCGGAGCTGGGACCCTGGAGAGTAATGGGAGGTTAGAGATGGGGCAGTAGCTGGAGAGAAACAATGGGTCCAGGGAAAGTTGTTTCAGGATGGGGTGATAACGGCTGTTTTTAGGGAGGTGGGAACTGAACCGGTGACAAGGAGAGGTTGATGACGTCGGACAGGACAGGGGCCAGAAGGTGGAGCTGGGAAACGAGGAGAGAAGTGGGGATGGGATCGAGGGAGCAGGTGGGGGTTTGAGTTTGTGAACGGTGGCAGTGACGGAGAAAGGAGAGATAGGGTCAAAGGAGTATAGGGGGGGGGATGGGTGGGGGGTGGGTCACGAGGGAGAGGTGATGTTGAGGTGATGGGAGGGGTGGCAGTTGACGGGGCAGAGACATACACACACATACAGCGACACAAACATACAGACACACACACACACACACACAGACACTGACACACGCATACACATATAAACGCACATACACACACCGACACACACATACAAGCATAGACACACACAGACATACACACACCGACACACACACATGTACACACAGACACACATAGACACACATACAGAGATGCACACACACATATAGACACACATACATACACCGACACACACAGACGCAAACATACAGAGACACACACACAGACATACACACTCCGACACACACATAATGATAATAATCCTTGCATTTGATATAGCGCTTTTCACATCTTCTCGACGTTTCAAAGGACTTCACTGAATAGACTGTAAAGTGAATTGACAGTATATTTGTGGGCGAAACATACACACCAACACACACATACACGCTTAGACACGCACACAGACACACACACGTTTACAGAGACACACACCCACAGACATACACACATCGACACACACATACACAGAGTCCTGTAGCTCAGTGGTTAGAGCACTCGCCTTGCAAGTGAGACACCCGGGTTCAATTCCCGGCAGGTCAGTCAGGGCGAAACCTTGGGCAAGTTTCCTTACTCCACACGCCCGATAATAACCCCTCCAAAACAAAACAATAATAAATTGGTCATTTTCAATCCACGACTGTCTGTGGGACACTCACTACTGTGCGCAATCGGCTGCCGCGTTTCGCTCACGAATGTATACGGTCAATTCACTTTACACTGTATCCTGTGAAGCGCTTTGAGACGTCGAGAAGATGTGAAAAGCGCTTTATCAAATGCAAGGATTTTTATTATTATTATAGAGACACACACAGACAGACATATACAGAGAGAGATACAAACATACACACACAGACATACACGCAGACACAGACACACACACGCAGAGACACACACACACACTATAACATACACACACCACAGAGTGTGTAACACACACTGCATCCCCTGTGTTTGGTGACAGGGAGGTTACCAGAGTCTGGAGGAGGCAAATGGGTCAATCAACCGCCTGGACTGTGATGATGATCAGATTCCTGAGGATGAGGTGAGGCCGTGATGTGTGTGGAGGGGTGTTTGCGCAGTGTAACGTGTTAGCATGTGGCTGGCATGAGACGTGTTGCTGACATGTAACGTGTTGCATGTGCTGTTTCAGTTTGATTTTGCAGATGTGTTTATGCACCAAGCGATTCACACGATTGAGTATTGTCTCGGCTGCATCTCCAACACAGCATCGTATCTCCGTCTGTGGGCCCTGAGCCTCGCACACGCACGTGAGTTTATGTGTTACACTGTGTGTTAGTGTGTTACTGTGTGTGTGTTACACTATGTGTTACTGTGTGTGTTACACTGTGTTAGTGTGTTACTGGGTGTGTGTTACACTGTGTGTTAGTGTGTTATTGTATGTGTTACACTGTGTGTTAGTGTGTTACTGTGTGTGTGTTACACTGTGTGTTACTGTGTGTGTCACACTGTGTGTTAGTGTGTTACTGGGTGTGTGTTACACTGTGTGTTAGTGTGTTATTGTATGTGTTACACTGTGTGTTAGTGTGTTACTGTGTGTGTGTTACACTGTGTGTTACTGTGTGTGTTACACTGTGTGTTAGTGTGTTACTGGGTGTGTGTTACACTGTGTGTTAGTGTGCTACTGTGTGTGTGTGAGTGTGTCAGTGAGTGTGTAACTGTGTGTACCAAAGCTCTCAGATGTCCTGTGGTCAATGGTTAGTGTGTGTGTGTGAGTGAGAGCGTGTGTGAGTGTGTCAGTGAGTGTGTGACTGTGTGTATCAGAGCTCTCAGATGTCCTGTGGTCGATGGTTAGTGAGTGTGTCAGTGAGTGTGTGACTGTGTGTTCCAGAGCTCTCGGATGTCCTGTGGTCGATGGTTCTTCGATTCGGTTGGGCTTATGGGCAGTTTCGCGGGTCAGTGATTCTCTTTGTGGTGTTTGCGGTGTTTGCGACGTTGACGGTGACGATTCTCCTGGTGATGGAGGGATTGTCGGCTTTTCTCCACGCTCTGCGCCTGCATTGGTAAATATACCCCACACACGCACCCCCCCCACACACGCACGCCCCCACACACGCACCCCCCCCACACACGCACCCCCCCACACACGCCCCCCCCCACACACGCACCCCCCACACACACGCACCCCACACACCCCCACACACACACACCCCCTGCACACACATACCCCAACACACATATCCCACCCCTCCCCCGCCCCAAATACATACTCCCCCCACATGCAGGCACCCCAACCCCCCTCCCCACACACACACACACCACGCGCACCCCCCCCATACACATACACACCCCCACATACATACTCTGTACATGCCCTCTCCCCATACACCCTCCCTCCTAACCCCCTTTGTAATCATTACCCGCCTTTGTCTCTCTCTCTCACTCATTCCCTCTGCCTTTTTCCCCCCTCTCTCTATGACATTACAGGGTTGAATTCCAAAACAAGTTTTATTCGGGATCTGGATACAAATTTCTCCCGTTCTCCTTCCTGCTGCTTGAGGAATCCAGTCTGTAATACACGGACCACATGTCACACGCATGTCACAGGCACAGAGAGCATGTCTCACAGCTACACGTGTAACACCATCTTCGTGTGATTATTTTTCTTTTATAAAATAAATCCTGGTTTTCAGTGTTTTTTGTGTCATTCACGGAGAAACAACAACAAATTACACTTTGGGTCTAAAGTAAAGTTCCTCTCGACGTGAAAAGCGCTCCACCACAATATTTTTGCTCGTGGGCGATACAGAGAAGTTAAGAGCTGATGTTTGAAGATTGTTCAAGTGTAGTTTTGAGTCAGTTTCTGTCAGCGTTGTTAGAGAGTTTAGTTTATTCTGAGTTGATTGAGGGCTGAGAATTGAGTTGATTCAGGGTCAAGAGTTGGTTTGTGTCAGGACTGCTTTGAAGTGGGGTCTCAAAATCTGTTTACTAGCGATTGGCTTTGTGTATCTGCTGAGAGTCAGTTTCTGTCAGCGTTGTTTGAGGATTGAAAATGACCAATTTATTATTGTTTTGGTGGATTATTGTCAGGCTTTGTGGAGTAAGGAAACTTGCCCAAGGTTTCGTCGTTGCAAAGATATTAATGCAGAATTTGTGGTTTAATAAACTATTGCATTTTAAACCCTGCGGATCCGGGGACTTTTCAAACCACTTACCGTGTTTGTCCCCGGGTTTGGGGTTAAAATCAAAAGGCAAAGTTCATGCAAAAAGTGTTTTTTATGGTTAATATCGATGCAGAATTGGGAATATTTTGCACCGATGCACTTTAACCCCCGGGGATCTGGGGATTGTACACGCCGCTTGGTGTGATTTTACCAAAGGGGTTAGGGTTAGGGGTTAGGGTTGGGGTTGACGTTAGGGGGTTAGGGTTGGGGTTAGGGGGTTAGGGTCGGGGTTGGGGTTCGGGGTTTGGGGTTAGGGTTAGGCATTTTTATTAGGCTCTGTGTGGAGTAAGGAAACTTGCCCAAGGTTTCGCCCTGACCTGCCTGGAATTGAACTCAGGTCTCTCACTTGCAAAGCGAGTGCTCTAACCACTGAGCTACAGGACTCTATTTTCTAGTGATTTTCAGTTGTTAGAGCACTCTCTTTGCGAGAGACCTGAGTTCAATTTCAGGCAGAGTGCGAAACCTTGGGCAAGTTTCCTTACTCCACACAGACCCTAATAATAATCCCTCCAAAACCAAAAATAATAATAAATTGGTCATTTTCAATCCACGACTGTTTGTGGGACATTGCTGTGCGCAATTGGCTGTCGCATTTGCCCACAAATATACAGTTAATTTCACTTTACAGTGTGTTCTGTGAAGCACTGTGGGACGTCCTCCTGATGTGAAAAGCGCTATATCAAAATGCAAGGATTATTATTCTGTAAATTTATCTGTATTATCTGCTTCAATTACAACTTATGGGAGTGAGTTCCGCACAGTGCTGCCCTCTGTCTGAAGAAATTCCTTCTAAATTCTCATTTCAATCCTCCAGTCACTATCTTATACTCGTATTTCTATGTGAAGTCTCAGTCAGAAATAGGAACTACCTATTTGAGCTGTGACACCATGTTGTATTGGTTTCACTTGTGGTATTGTAATCAGTCCTGCAGCTCAGGTGGGGAGTCCTGTAGCTCAGTGGTTAGAGCACTCGCTTTGCAAGCTGGAGACCTGAGTTCAATTCCAGGCAGAGGGCGAAACCTTGGGCAAGTTTCCTTACTCCACACAGAGCCTAATAAAAATCCCTCCAAAACCAAAAACAATAATAAATTGGTCATTTTCAATCTACAACTGTTTGTGGGACATTGCTGTGCGCAATTGGCTGCCACATTCGCCCACAAATATACAGTCAATTCACTTTACAGTGTGTTCTGTAAAGCGCTTTGAACGTCCTCCTGACGTGAAAAGCACTATATCAAATGCAAGGATTATTATTAAGGAAACTTGCCCGAGGTTTCGCCCTCTGCCTGGAATTGAACTCCGGTCTCTCACTTGCAAAGCGAATGCTCTAACCACTGAGCTACAGGACTTTTTCCTCTCTATCACACCTCTCTATTGCAATCTTTCTCCTTCTCTCTCACACCTATTAGTGTTTGTGATCTGATTTGATGGTGTGTTTGATGGTATCTCTGAAGCATTCAATAGGAAATTCTAGGAAAGTGTGAATGCTCTAAAGTAATGAATATAAACCCTGTGAATTCTTTGAACCAGCCAATAGCCAACAGCCCATGTGATGACACTGACTGTTTGCAGCTGTGAAGGGAGGACGTTCCCTTCAACTGGACCTTGTGAGGAATGTGATTCGCTCATTGGCCACATGTCAAACCTGAACCTTTGGGTATTTAACCCAGAGGCTGAGCTCAGTCAAACCATTGGAGGAAGGAATCACCTCATCAGCTTAGAGATAGCAGATGAGTTGCTGGAGGTGTGTAGTTCGGAGCAGTGAAATGGTCAGTTTGCATGTGGTAGAGCTTGGCTCAGGCTGGTATCTCTTTGGACTATATCAGGTAAGTCTGCATTTGTGAGAACCTTCTGGTGGGATCTAAATTGTCAGTAATGTTTGTGAAGGGAAGTTGTCCAAACCTTGGTCTTGTGAGCTTGAGCGACATTATCACTGTCCACCTGCTCTTCATGTCAATTGTGAGCAACTCTTGGCCAGTTTGGCTTCTCCTTTTATTGTGTAATTTGTCTGAAAAACAATTGCTGTTTTGTTTCTACCTGGAGTCTGTAGACAACTCCCACCAGTCTGCCCTCCTTTGCTGTTCTTTAATTCTACCCATAGTATTCCTGTGGCCTGATCACCTTTATTAAAATCCTTTCTATCTACTGTTGTACTTGAATGTTATCCCTATTGCTTCCCTCCTTTCCCAATTTCCCTATCGTTTCTAAAGATTTTACAGCCTGGAATTTTAGCTACCAGCAATGCCCAACTTGTAGCCAGGTCTCTGTAATGGCTACTACATTAGACGCTTTAAGCTAAATTTGTGTTCCTAACTTATTTTTATACTATGTATATTTGTCAGACACTTATTAGGGTAACTGTCCTCACTTGCCCATATGCCCAATTGTGTTTTTCTTGCTTTTTTGTGTTCATTTTCTTAAACTGTTTCTCTTTCTGGAGCAACTCAGGTAATTATCACTTTTGGTTTTCTAGCCTTTGCTCTTCTCTCAGTATTTAGTTCTGTTGTTTTCAATTCAGTCAGAGGTTATCCTGGAGCCAGTGCAGGTTTGTGTTGCTTTTGAACGCTGGTCTAATGCTTGTTCATAATAATAATAATAATAATCCTTGCATTTGATAGAGTGCTTTTCACGTCGGGAGGACGTCCCAAAGCGCTTCACAGAACACACTGTAAAGTGAATTGACTGTATATTTGTGGGCGAACGCGGCAGCCAATTGCGCACAGCAATGTCCCACAAACAGTCGTAGATTAAAAATGACCAATTTTTTTTTATTATTGTTTTTGGTTTTGGAGGGATTATTATTAGGCTCTGTGTGGAGTAAGGAAACTTGCCCAAGGTTTCGCCCTCTGCCTGGAATTGAACTCAGGTCTCTCGCTTGCAAAGCGAGTGCTTTAACCACTGAGCTACAGGACTCCACGATACAGGATACCAGATGATCACTGGGTATTCATACATCAATGAACTTTGTTGCCATCCACTTCGGTTTAATGTGAACATCTCTTGACCTGTCTGACTTTTCTTTGTATTGTGTAACTCGTCTCAGAGATGGTGATGACAGAATTACTGCATGGAATTATTTTGCAATGTTAGTCTTTAAACCATCATCAAGATTTTTGTCAAAGACGTCCAACTAAGAATTGTTTGGAGATGAGATGCAGCTGAAAATTGTGGGAGATGTAAGTGATTAATGGGCTGAGCTCAGTTGTTCGGTAGAGTCCTGTAGCTCAATGGTTAGAGCACTCGCCTTGTGAGCGAGACACCTGGGTTCAATTTCAGGGAGGGCGAAACCTTGGGCAAGTTTCCTTACTCCACACAGAGCCTAATAATAATCCCTCCAAAAAACAAAACAATAATAAATTGATCATTTTCAATCCATGACTGTTTGTGGGACACTACTATGCGCAATTGGCTGCTGTGCTTTGCTCACAAATATATGGTCAATTCACTTTATGGTCTATTCTGTGAAGCACTTTGAGATGTTGAAGACGTGAAAAGTGCTATATCAAATACAAGGACTATTATTATTGTCACCCGAAGCCAAGTCTGTACTAATAGGAACCAAAGCTGATGACTGAAACTCCACGCCCTGTTTCTCTCTCTAGCACCTTGGGATTCGTGGAGGATAAGTAAGTTAAGTCTGTACTAGTGGGAACACTATGGTGACTGCAAAGGTTGTATATCCCTCTTTCTTGTGCCTTTCCACACTCCAAAGGTTCAGCAACACTATGTAGACTTCATGCAGGATGTCTGACATCCAAGCACACATGAGCATTAACTCTGGCTGAAGGTTGGTTTTGTTTGCCCAGAGCCAATATCTGTCCAAGTTGGTTCAGTTTACTGGTTGAGTCAGTTTATGCCAGGGATGGTTTGGAGCAGTTGTCGATCATTAGTTTGTGTCCGAGTTGGTTTAGTGCAGGTTGTGAGGTAGTAAAGGGCTAATCAAAATCGGGTGAATGTTTGAGATCAGAGAGAGGGGTCCCAGGTGCTCAGGATTAATTGGGTAAAAATGTGTCTTGGGCACATTTGAGGTATAAAAGGGAGGAGGTCGAGATGAACCAGAATTCTTGAAGTTTGGAGTTTTCACTGATACTTGACTCTTAACATTATTAATTATACAAACTCTGAATTTCAGGAACCTGTAAAAGGTTGGGGGTAAGGTTACTCTATTTGTTACTGCCTCACAACCTGCAAAATTGTGAAGAGGTGGATGTCTCCTTCAAGAGTGCACTTAAACAGCATGTAATTCTCAGCCAGCGATAAGATACCATGACAAGGTGTGGAGTCGGTGTCTGTCAAGGTTGGTTCAGGGCAGTTGAGTAATATAGATTAGCTGTGTGAAGGTTGGTTTTGTTTGTCCAGAGCCAGTGTCTATCAAGGTCGGTTGGGTTTAGTGGCTGAGAGTCAGTTTGTGTCAGGGCTGCTTGTGGAGCATCAGTTTGTGTGCAAGTTGCTTCAGGACAGGTGTAGATTCAGTGACTGTGTCGAGGTCGGTCAAGTGCAGTTGTTGAGGTTTAGAGTCTTTCAGGCCTGGCTCAGTGCAGTTGCCTCGGGTCAGTCGCTGCCAGGGCTGGGTCGGAGCAGTTTGCACGGCTGGTTTGCTAGTAACCGGCAATGTGTAGCTGCCGAGAGTCAGTCAGTGCCGGGTCTGGGTCAGTGTGGCTGCCACGAGTCACGTTCTGTTCAGACTGGTTTAGTGTTGTTGTTGAGACAGTTTATGCTATGATTGGTTGAGAGTTGTGTTTGTCAGGGTGAGTTCAGTCCAGTTGTTGAGTTGGTTTTAGTTGAGGGTGATTGAGAGTTAGCTTGTCAGGGCAGGTTCAGTGTAGTTCGAGTCAGTTGGTGTCAGGGTTGGTTACTAGAGTCCTGTAGCTCAGTGGTTAGAGCACTCGCTTTGCAAGTGAGAGACCTGAGTTCAATCCCAGGCAGAGGGTGAAACCTTGGGCAAGTTTCCTTACTCCACACAGAGCCTAATAAGAATCCCTCCAAAAACAATAATAAATTGGTAATTTTCAATCTACAACTGTTTGTGGGACATTGCTGTGTGCAATTGGCTGCCGTGTTCGCCCACAAATATACAATCAATTCACTTTACAGTGTGTTCTGTAAAGTGCTTTGGGACGTCCTCCCGACGTGAAAAGCGCTATATCAAATGCAAGGATCATTATTATTATTAAAGGTTGTGATAGAAAAACTGTGTTAGAGAGGCGAAAGATTGCGGTAGAGAGAAGGAGAAATATTTGGATAGAAAGTGTGATATAGAGAGAGTGTTAGAAAGATTGGAATTAAGAGAGACAAAGTATGATAGAGAGGAGAAAGTTTACAATAGAGAAAGAGTGTGTTAGAAAGAAGGAGAAAGATTGTGAAAGTATAATAGAGAGAAGCAGAAAAATTGCGCTAAAGAAGAAATATGAGCGAGAAGAGGAAAATTGGGCGAGAGTGCGTGTTAGGAGGATTGGAATAGAGAGGAGAAAGATTGCAACAGAGACGAAGTGTGATAGAGTGGAGAAAGATTGCAACAGAGACAAAGTGGAGAAAGATTCTGATAAAGAGTGATAGAGAGAGAAAGTGTGACAGGAGAAATATTCTGATTGAGAGAGTGTGACAGATGGAAAAGGTTGTAATAGAGAGGAGAAAGATTCTGATAGAAAGTGTGATAGAGATGAGAAAGATTGCAATAGTGAGAAAGTGTGATAGAAAGAGAACGATTCTGAAAAAGAAAGTGTGTTAGAAAGAATGAGAAATATTGTGATAAAGAAGTAATGTGAGAGGAGAAAATTGAGCGAGAGAAGGACAATGATAGAGAGAGAAAGTGTGTTAGAATAGAAAGAGAAAGTATGATAGAGAATGTGATAGAGAGGAGAAAGATTGCAATAGAAAGTGATAGAGGAGAAAGATTGCAATACATAAAAAGTGTGATAGAGAGAAAGTGTGATCGAAAGTGTGATAGAGGGTAAATATTTTGATAGAGAGAAAGTGTGACAGGAGAAAGATTCTGATAGAAAGAGCAATAGAGAGATTAAAATAGAGAGAAAGTGTGATAGGGAAGAGAAAGTTTGGAATAGAGAGGAGAAAGATTGCAATAGAGGAGAAAGAATACGATAGAGAGAAAGTGTGTTGGAAAGATTGGAATAGAGGGAGAGGGTGTGATAGAGGAGAAAGATTGTAATATACAGAGGCAAAGTACGATAGTGAGAAAGTGAGGGAGAGGAAGTGTGTTAGAAAGAAGGAGAAAGATTGGAATAGAGAGAGAAAGTGCGAAAGAGAGGAGAAAGATTGCAATATAAGGTGTGAAAGAGGGAAGAAGTTGTAACAGAGGAGAAATATTCTGATAGAAAGAGTGATAGAGAGGGCAAAGATTGCAATAGAGAGAGAAAGTGTGATAGAGAAAGATTCCGATAGAGGGAGAAATTGTGTTAGAAAGAAGGAGAAATTTTGTCAAAGAGAGAGAGAAAGTATAATAGACAAGCAATGCCACAAGTGACACCAATACAACATGGTGTCACAGCTCAAATAGGTAGTTCCTATTTCTGACTGAGACTTTACATAGAAATACGAGTATAAGATAGTGACTGGAGGATTGAAATGAGAATTTAGAAGGAACTTCTTCAGACAGAGGGCAGCACGATGCGGAACTCACTCCCGTAAGTAGTAATTGAAGCAGATAATACAGATAGATTTACATAATATTTAATAATCCTTGCATTTTGATATAGTGCTTTTCACATCGGGAGGGCGTCCCAAAGCGCTTCATAGAACACACTGCAAAGTGAATTAACTGTATTTGTGGGCGAACACGGCAGCCAATTACGCACAGCAATGTCCCACAAACAGTCGTAGATTAAAAATGACCAATTTATTATTGGTTTTGGAGGAATTATTATTAGGCGTGTGGAGTAAGGAAACTTGCCCAAGATTTCGCCCTACCAGGAATTGAACTCGGGTCTCCCACTTGCAAAGCGAGGGCTCTAACCACTGAGCTACAGGACTCCCCACCTGAGCTGCAGGACCAATAACAATTGCACAAGTGACACCAATACAACATGGTGTCACAGCTCAAATTGGTAGTTCCTATTTCTGACTGAGACTTCACATAGAAATACGAGTATAAGATAGTGACTGGAGGATTGAAATGAGAATTTAGAAGGAACTTCTTCAGACAGAGGGCAGTACTATGCGGAACTCACTCCCGTAAGTAGTAATTGAAGCAGATAATACAGATAGATTTACATAATAATAATAATAATCCTTGCATTTTGATATAGCGCTTTTCACATCGGGAGGACGGCTCAAAGCGCTTCACAGAACACACTGCAAAGTGAATTAACTGTATATTTGTGGGCGAATGCAGCAGCCAATTGCGCACAGCAATGTCCCACAAACAGTCATAGATTAAAAATGACCAATTTATTATTGTTTTTGGTTTTGGAGGAAATATTATTAGGCGTGTGGAGTAAGGAAACTTGCCCAAGGTGTCGCCCTTCCTGAAATTGAACTCAGGTCTCCCTCATGCAAAGCGAGTGCTCTAACCACTGAGCTACAGGACTCCCCACCTGAGCTGCAGGACTGATTACATTGCCACAAGTGACACCAATACAACATGGTGTCACAGCTCAAATTGGTAGTTCCTATTTCTGACTGAGACTTCACACAGAAATACGAGTATAAGATAGTGACTGGAGGATTGAAATGAGAATTTAGAAGGAACTTCTTCAGACAGAGGGCAGCACTATGCGGAACTCACTCCCGTAAGTAGTAATTGAAGCAGATAATACAGATAGATTTACATAATAATAATCCTTGCATTTTGATATAGCGCTTTTCACATCGGGAGGACGTCCCAAAGCGCTTCACAGAACACACTGCAAAGCGAATTAAGTCTATATTTGTGGGAGAACGCGGCAGACAATTGCGCACAGCTATGTCCCACAAACAGTCGTGGATTGAAAATAACCAATTTATTATTATTTTTGGTTTTGGAGGAATTATTATTAGGCGTGTGGGGTAAGGAAACTTGCCCAAGGTTTCGCCCTCTGCCTGAAACTGAACTCAGGTCTCCCAATTGCAAAGCGTGTGCTCTAACCACTGAGCTACAGGACTCCACACCTGAGCTGCAGGACTGATTACAATGCCACAAGTGACACCAATACAACATGGTTTCACAGCTCAAATTGGTAGTTCCTATTTCTGACTGAGACTTCACAGAAATACGAGTATAAGATAGTGACTGGAGGATTGAAATGAGAATTTAGAAGGAACTTCTTCAGTCAGAGGGCAGCACTATGCGGAACTCACTCCCATAAGTAGTAATTGAAGCAGATAATACAGATAGATTTACATAATAATAATAATCCTTGCATTTTGATATAGCGCTTTACAGAACACACTGCAAAGTGAATTAACTCTTTATTTGTGGGCGAACGCGGCAGCCAATTGCGCACAGCTATGTCCCACAAACAGCAGTGGATTGAAAATGATCAATTTATTATTGGTTTTGGAGGAATTATTATTAGGCTCTGTGTGGAGTAAGGAAACTTGCCCAAGGTTTCGCCCTCTGCCTGAAATTGAACTCAGGTCTCCCAATTGCAAAGCGCGTGCTCTAACCACTGAGCTACAGGACTCCCCACCTGAGCTGCAGGACTGATTACAATGCCACAAGTGACACCAATACAACATGGTGTCACAGCTCAAATTGGTAGTTCCTATTTCTGACTGAGACTTCACACAGAAATACGAGTATAAGATAGTGACTGGAGGATTGAAATGAGAATTTAAAAGGAACTTCTTCAGACAGAGGGCAGTACTATGCGGAACTCACTCCCGTAAGTAGTAATTGAAGCAGATAATACAGATAGATTTACATAATAATAATAATCCTTGCATTTTGATATAGCGCTTTTCACATCGGGAGGACGTCCCAAAGCGCTTCACAGAACACACTGCAAAGTGAATTAACTGTATTTGTGGGCGAACGCGGCAGCCAATTGCGCACAGCAATGTCCCACAAACAGTCGTGGATTGAAAATGACCAATTTATTATTGTTTTTGGTTTTGGAGGAATTATTATTAGGCTCTGTGTGGAGTAAGGAAACTTGCCCAAGGTGTCGCCCTCTGCCTGGAATTGAACTCAGGTCTCCCACTTGCAAAGCGAGTGCTCTCACCACTGAGCAACAAGACTGATTACAATGCCACAAGTGACACCAATACAACATGGTGACACATCTCAAATTGGTAGTTCCTATTTCTGACTGAGATTTCACACAGAAATACGAGTATAAGATAGTGACTGGTGGATTGAAATGAGAATTTAAAAGGAACTTCTTCAGACAGAGGGCAGCACTATGCGGAACTCACTCCCGTAAGTAGTAATTGAAGCAGATAATAGATAGATTTACATAATATTTAATAATCCTTGCATTTTGATATAGTGCTTTTCACATCGGGAGGGCGTCCCAAAGCGCTTCACAGAACACACTGCAAAGTGAATTAACTGTATATTTGTGGGCGAACGCGGCAGCCAATTGCGCACAGCAATGTCCCACAAACAGTCGTGGATTGAAAATGGCCAATTTATTTTTGTTTTTGGTTTTGGAGGAATTATTATTAGGCGTGTGGGGTAAGGAAACTTGCCCAAGGTTTCGCCCTCTGCCTGAAATTGAACTCAGGTCTCCAGCTTGCAAAGCGAGTGCTCTAACCACTGAGCTACAGGACTCCCCACCTGACCTGCAGGACTGATTATATTGCCACAAGTGACACCAATACAACATGGTGTCACAGCTCAAATTGGTAATTCCTGTTTCTCACTGAGACTTCACATAGAAATACGAGTATAAGATAGTGACTGGAGGAATGAAATGAGAATTTCGAAGGAACTTCTTCAGACAGAGGGCAGCACTATGCGGAACTCACTCCCATAAGTAGTAATTGAAGCAGATAATACAGATTGATTTACATAATATTTAATAATCGTTGCATTTTGATATAGCGCTTTTCACATCGGGGGACGTCCCAAAGCGCTTCACAGAACAGACTGCAAAGTGAATTAACTCTATATTTGTGGGCGAACGCGGCAGCCAATTGCGCACAGCTATGTCCCACAAACAGTCGTAGATTAAAAATGACCAATTTATTATTGTTTGTTTTGGAGGGATTATTAGCACCTGCAGCTCGGAGGCCCCTGAATAATAATAATCCTTGCGTTTGATATTGCACTTTTCACGTCGGGAGGAGTCCCAAAGCACTTGACAGAATACACAATAAAGTGAATTTGACTGTATATTTGTGGGCGAACGCGGCAGCCAATTGCGCACAGCAATGTCCCACAAACAGTTGTAGATTGAAAATCACCAATTTATTATTGTTTTGGAGGGATTATTAACCCCTAGTGTTTACATTCATTACTTTACAGCGTTCACTTTCCTAGAATTTCCTATTGAATGCTTCAGAGACACTATCAAACATACCATCAAATCAGATCACAAGCATTAATAGGTGTGAGAGAGAAGGAGAAAGATTTCAATAGAGAGAAAGTGTGATTGAGAGGAGAAAGTCCTGTAGCTCAGTGGTTAGAGCATTCACTTTGCAAGTGAGAGACCTGAGTTCAATTCCAGGCAGAGGGCGAAACCTTGGGCAAGTTTCCTTACTCCACACAGAGCCTTATAATAATCCCTCCAAAACTAAAAGCAATAATAAATTGGTCATTTTCAATCTACAACTGTTTGTGGGACACTGCTGTGCGCAATTGGCTGCCGCGTTCGCCCACAAATATACAGTCAATTCACTTTACAGTGTGTTCTGTGAAGCGCTTTGGGATGTCCTCCCGACGTGAAAAGCGCTATATCAAATGCAAGGATCATTGGATTCTCCCAATCTTTCTAACACACTTGATCGCATTCTTTCTCCTTCTCTCTATTGTAATCTTTCTAACACAATTTTTCTCCTTCTCTCTATCATACTTCGTCTCTCTATCACACTTTCTCTCTAACACAATTTTTCTCCTTCTCTCAATCAGTTTCTCTCTATTGCAATCTTTTTCTTCTCTACTCTTTCTATCAGAATCTTTCTCCTTCTTTCTAATTCGCTTTCTCTCTCTATCATACTTTCACTGTCTGATGTACTCTTTCTCCTTCTCTCCATCATACTTTGTCTCTCTCTATTACAAACGTTGCCCTCTCTCTCACTCCTATCAGAATCTTTCACCTTCTCTCTATTACAACCTTTTCGGTCTCTCGCACTTTCTGTGTATCACAATATTTCTCCTTCTTGCCATCGCAATGTTTCTCCTTCTTTCTAACACACTTTCTCTCTATCACACTTGCTCTCTCTATTACAACCTTTTCGCTCTCTATCGCAATCTTTCTCCTTCTGTCTTTCACTTTCTCTCCCTGCATTCCAGTCTTTCTCCTTCTTTCTAACACACTTTCTCTCTATCAGAATCTTTCTCCTCTACCACACTTTTTCTGTTACAATCTTTCTTTCTCTCTATTGCGATCATTCTCCTCTCTATCAGAATCTTTGTCCTCTATTGCAATCTTTTCCCTCTCTACCGCACATTCTCTCTATCGCATTCTTTCTCCTTTCTAACACACGTTCTCTCCCTCTCACACTTTCTCACTCTATCGTACTTTGCCTCTGTGTATTACAATCTTTCTCTTTATCACTATTGTAATCTTTCTCCTCTGTCACACAGTCTCTCTGTTGCAATCTTTTTCCTCTCTATCACACTTTCTCTCTATCAGAATCTTTCTGCTTTTCACTGTCTCTATTGCAATCTTTCTCACTATTGCAATCTTTCGCCTCTCTATCTCTCTCTCTCTATTACCGTCTTTCTCCTTCTCTCTATTCCAATCTTTCTAACACACTTTATCGCATTCTTTCTCCTCTTTCACAGTTTGTCTTTTTCTATGACAATCTTTTTCCTTGTTTCTAACACTTTCTCCTATCGGAATTTCTCTCCATCTCTGTCAAACTTTCTCTCTATTGCAATCTTTATCCTCTCCATCGTACGTTGTCTCTATTAAAATCTTTATCCTTCTTTCTAATACACTTTCTGTCTCCATTAGAATCTTTCTCCTTCTCTCTATCACACTTTCTCTCTCTATTAAATCTTTGCCCTCTCTATCACTCTGTCTATCAGAGTCTTTCTCCTCTCTATTACAACCTTTTCCCTCTCTATCACACTTTCTTTCTATTGCAATCTTTCTCTCTATTGCAATCTTTCTCCTTCTCTCTAATACAGTCTCTCTCTATTGCAATCTTTCTACTCTCTATCACACTCTCTCTATTGCTATCTTTCTAACACACTTTCTATCGCACTCTTTCTCCTCTCTTATCACTTTCTCTCTATCACACTTTCTCTCTATTTTAATCTTTCTATCAGAATCTTTCTCCTCTCTATTCCAATTCTTCTAACACACTTTCTCGCTCTATCGTTCTCCTGTCGCCCAAATTTCCTCCCCTCCCTCACATTTCTTCTTTACCGCAATTTATCTGCTTCTCTCCATTGTACTTTCTCTCTCTCTCTCTATAAAAATATTTCTCCTTCTTTCTAACACACTTTCTCTCTCCATTACAATCTTTGCCCTCTCTATCACTCTTTATATCAGAGTATTTCTCTTCTCTATGACAAGCTTTTCCGTCTGACACTTTCTCTCTTACAATTTTTCTTCTCTCTATTACACTTTCTCTCTTGTGCAATATTTCTCCTCTTCTCTATCACAATCATTCTCCCTTCTGTCACACTTTCACTCTCTAATGCAATCTTTCTCCTTCTTTCCATCATACTTTGTCTCTCTCTATTACAAAGTTTGTCCTCTCTCTCTCTATCAGAACCTCTCTATCACAACCTTTCCCTCTCAATCACTTTCTCGCTATCAGAATCTTTCTCCTTCTTTAACACTTTCTCTCTCTCTATTCCAATCTTTCTCCTTCTTTCTAACACACATTCTCTCCTTCTCACTCTATCGTTCTTTGCCTCTGTATATTACAGTCTTTCTCCTCTTTATCACACATTCTCTCTATCGCAATCTTTCTCTTTATCACTGTTGCAATCTTTCTCCTCTCTATCACACTCTCTGTTGCAATCTTTCTCCTCTCTATCACGCTTTCTCACTATCACAATCTTTCTTCTCTTTCACACTTTTCCTCTCTATTCAAAACTTTCTCTTCTGTCACACGTTCTCTCTATTTTCATCTCTCTCCTCTATCACTCTTTCTATCAGAATCTTTCTTCTCTCTATCAGAATCCCCCCCCCGGTTCCACTCTCTCTCTGTTCCAATCTTTCTAACACTTTCTCTCTGTCGTATTCTTTCTCCTCTTTATCACACTTTCACTCTCTAATGCAATGTTTCAGCTTCTCTCCATCATACTTTGTCTCTCTCTATTACAAAAGTTGCCCTCTCTCTCACTTCTATCAGAATCTTTCACCTCTCTATTACAACCTTTTCCCTCTCTATCACATTTTCTTTCTCACTATTGCAATCTTTCTCCTCTCTATCACACTCTCTATTGCATTCTTTCTCCTTCTCTATCGCACTTTCTCTCTATTTTAATCTCTCTCCTCTCTATCACTCTTTCTATCAGAAACTTTCTCCTTCTATCATACTTTCTCTATTGCAATCTTTCTCCTTATAATAATCCCTCCAAAACCAAAAACAATAATAAATTGGTCATTTTCAATCCATGACTGTTTGTGGGACATTGCTGTGCGCAATTGGCTGCCGCGTTCGTCCAAAAATATACAGTCAATTCACTTTACAGTGTGTTCTGTGAAGCGCTTTGGGACGTCCTCCTGACGTGAAAAGCGCTATATCAAATGCAAGGATTATTGTTATTATTATTCTCTATCACACTTTGTCTCTCTCTATTCCAGTCCTTCTAACACTCCCTCTCTCCATCGCTCTCCTTCTGTCACCCAATTTTCCTCCTCTCTCTCATTTCTTCTTTATCATAATTTTTCTGCTTCTCTCTATTATACTTTCTCTCTCTCTATCGCAATCTTTCTCCTTCTTTCTATCACACTTTCTCTCTCACACTTTCTGTCTCTGTTACAACATTTTCCGTCAATGTCACACTTTCTATCAGAATATTTCTCCTCCGTCACACTTTCTCTCTGTTACAGACTTGTCCCTCTCTATCACTCCTTCTATCAGAATCTTTCTCCTGTCTGTAACAACCTTTTCCATCTCTGTCGCACTTTCTATCAGAATCTTTCTCTCTGTTGCAGACTTGTCCCTCTCTATCACTCTTTCTATCAGAATCTTTCTCCTCTCTATTACAACCTTTCCCTCTCTATCACTCCTTACCGCACTCTCTCTCTGTTCCAATCTTTGTCCTCTTTCACACTCTCTCTCTCTATTTCAATCTTTCTCCTTCTTTTGATTACAACCTTTCTCCTTCTCTATCACACTTTCTCTGTCACAATCTTTTTGCTTCTCTATCACATTTTCTCTATCAGACTTTCTCTCTACTGCCATTTGTCTCCTCTGTATCACACTTTCTCTTTATCAGAATCGTTCTCTCTATTGCAATCATTCTCCTCTATATGATATTTTGTCTCTTTCTGTTCCAATCTTTCAAACACACTTTCTCTCTCTAACGCAAAGTTTCTCCTTCTCTCTTTCACACTTTATCTCTCTATTCCAATCTTACTAGCACACTCTCTCTATCACAACCTTTCTCATTTTGTCTACCATACCTTCTGTCTATAACATCTTCTCTCTATTGCAGTCTTTCTCCTTCTTTCTCACACGTTTTAGTGTTCGTGATCTGTTTTGATGGGGTGTTTGATGGTGTCTCTGAAGCATTCAATAGGAAATCCTAGAAAAAGGTAAATGCTCTAAAGTAGTGAATATAAACCCTGTGAATTCTCTGAACCATCCAATAGCCAACAGCCCATGTGATGATACTGACCGTTTCCAGCTGTGAAGGGAGGACTTTCAACTGGACCTCGTGAGGAATGTGATTCGTTCATTGGCCACATGTCAAACCTGAACCTTTGGGTATTTAACCCAGAGGCTGAGCTTAGTCAAACCATTGGAGGAAGGAGTCAGCTCAGA
The DNA here is from genome assembly GCF_018977255.1 of Callorhinchus milii. Taxonomy (NCBI): domain Eukaryota; kingdom Metazoa; phylum Chordata; class Chondrichthyes; order Chimaeriformes; family Callorhinchidae; genus Callorhinchus; species Callorhinchus milii. Next base: position 4,605,779 of record NW_024704769.1, read on the forward strand.
GAGAGCAGATGAGTTGGTGAAGGCTTGTGGTTTAGAGCAGTGAAATAGTCAGCTTGCATGTGGTGGAGCTTGGCTCTGGCTGGTCTTTCTATGGACTACATCAGGTAAGTCTGTATTTGTGGGAACTTTCTGGTGGGCTGTAAATTGGCAGTAAAGTCCTTTCTATCTACTGGTGTACTTAAGTATTATCCATATTGCTCTTCCTCCTTTCCCAATTTCCTTATCCTTTCTGAAGATCTCACAGCCTGGAATGTTTAGCTCCCAGTAATTTCTGGCTTGTAGACAGGTCACTATAATGGCTACTACATTAGACCCTTTAAGTTGACTTTGTTTCTAACTTGTTTTATTTTTATGTCATGTGTATTTGTCACAGACACTTATTGGGTAACTCTTCTCACTTGCCTATATGCCCAATGGTGTTTTTGTTCGCTTATTTGTTTTTTTNCTTAAACCATTTATCTTTTTAGAGAAACTCAGTTATTTATCACTTTTTGTTTTCTCACCTTTGAACTTTAAAAATCTTGTTGCCATCCATCTATTTAATGGAGATTGTAAACTACTCTTGAACAGTCTGGCTTTTCTTTTTATTGTGTAACGTCTCAGAGATAACGATGACAGCATTGTTATGTAGAATTATTATTTTGTGGTGTTAGTGTTTAAATCATCATCTAGATTTTGGTCGAAGATGTCCAACTAGGAACCGTTTGGAGATGAGATGCAGCTGAAAACCGTGGGAGATGTAAGTGATTAATCGGCTGAGCTCAGTTGCACGATGGAATCCTGTAGTTCAGTGGTTAGAGCGCTCGACTTGCAAGTGAAACACCTGGGTTCAATTCCAGGCAGGGTGAAATCTTGGATAAGTTTCCTTACTCCACATGCCTAATAATAATCGCTCCAAAAAACAAAACAATAATAAATTGGTCATTTTCTATCCACGACTGTTTGTGGGACGCTGCTATGCGCAATTGACTACTGTGTTTCGCCCACAAATAAATAGTCGATTCGCTTTATGGTCCATTCTGTGAAGTGCCTTGAGATGTCAGACATGATAAGCGCTATATCAAATGCAAGGTTATGATTATTGTCACCAGAAGCCAAGTCTGTACTAATGAGAACCAAAAACTGTCGACTGAATGCCCTGTTTCTCTCTCTAGCACCTTGGGATTCAAGGAGGGTAAGTAAGTTAAGTCTGTAGTGGGAACCCTGTAATGACGGCAAAGGTTGTATATAGTTCTTTCCTGCACTATTCCACACTCCAGAGGTTTGGCAACACTGTGTAGACTTCATGCAGGATATCTGACAACCAAACATACGAGTCTTAACTCTGATTCGCACTGGAGGTTGAGATTAGAAGTCGTTAATAAAAGAGACTGGGGTTTGAGAGGGACAGGATGGAGGAGATCTTGCTGGATTAATGTGTTGAGCTCACAGTTTGGGTCGAGGGTTTAATTCATCTACACAGATTGTAGGAATATCAGAGATTGAAGTTATACACTTTTGTTAGGTGGTGTAAAATCAGATTTGATGGTATCTGTTGTAATCTTTGGATTAGACAGTGAATTTGCTTGGTTTTGGGTAATCTCGAATAGCTATGTGAAGGTTGGTTTTGTTTGCCCAGACCCAGTGTCTGTCCAGGTAGGTTCAGTTTACTGGTTGAGCGTCAGTTTATGCGACAGATGGTTTGGAGCACTTGTCGATCATCAGTTTGTGTCCAAGTTGGTTCAGTGCAGGTTGTGAGGTAGTAAAGGGCTAATCAAAATAAGGTGAATGTTTGGGATCACAGAGAGGGGTCCCAGGTGCTCAGGATTGATTGGGTAAAAGTGTCTTTGGCACGTTTGAGGTATAAAAGGGAGGAGGTGGAGATGAACCAGAGTTGTTGAGGTTCGGAGTTTTCACTGACACTTGATTCTAACCTTACTAATTATACAAACTCTGAATTTCAGGAACTTTTAAGAGATTTAAGTTTGGGGTAAGGTTACTCTATCGGTTACTGCCTCACAACCTGCAAAATTGTGAAGAGAGGGATGTCTCTTTCAAGAGTGCACTTAAACAGCATGTAATTCTCAGCCAGTGATAAGATACCGTGTCAAGGTGTGGAGTCGGTGTCTGTCAAGGTTGGTTCAGGGCAGTTGTAGAGAGTTAGTTTATGTCAGAGGGTCCTCTGTTATTGATGGTTTTTATCCTGAGATTGGTTCAGTGTAGAGTTGGTTTGTGTTGGGGCTGATTCAATATAGGTAAACAGCCTATTAGTTTAGAGCGGTGTCTGAATTGGATATGTTGCACTACGTTGGATTACATGGTAAGTGAAGATTCCTGGAAACCTTAGGGGGACGACTGAAGCTTATGCCCTGTTTCTCTCTCTCTAGCTCCTTGGGACTCGTGGAGGATAAGTTAAGTCTGTACGTGTTAGAACCAACCCAGTGATGATGGCAAAGGTTGTATATCTTTCACTCTTGCACCTTTCCACACTCCAGAGGTTTGGCAACACTATGTGGACATCATGCTGGATGTTCGAGATGTGAGCCAAACTCTGGTTCACACTGGAGGTTGAGATTAGAAGTCGTTAGTAACAAAGACTGGGGTTTGAGAGGGACAAGATGGGGAGATGTTGCTGAGTTAATATGGTGAGATGATAGTTTGGGTTGAGGGTAGAATTAATTGGTACGGATTGTATGAATCGCAGATTGAAGTCAGACACTGTAGTTAGATGGTGTAAGATTAGATTTGATAACATCTAGTACAAGAGTTTGATCAGAGTGAGTTTGTGTGTCGGGTAATATAGAGTTGCTGTGAAGGTTGGTTTATTTGCCCAGAGCCAGTGTCTGCCGAGGTTGGTTGGGTTGAGTGGTTGTGAGTCGGTTTGTGTTGGGGCTGGTTGTGGAACATCAGTTTGTGTGCGAGTTGGTTCAGGGCAGGTGTAGAGTCGGTGCCTGTCTGGGGTCGGTCGAGTGCAGTTGTTGAGGGTTAGAGTCTTTCAGGCCTGGCTCAGTGCAGTTGCCTCGGGTCAGTCGCTGCCAGGGCTGGGTCGGAGCAGTTTGCACGGCTGGTTTGCTAGTAACCGGCAATGTGTAGCTGCCGAGGGTCAGTCGCTGCCGGGTCTGGGTCAGTGTGGCTGCCACGAGTCATGTTCTGTTCAGACTGGTTTAGTGTAATTGTTGAGTCAGTTTATGCTGAGATTGGTTCACAGTTAGGTTTGTCGGGGTCAGTCAGTCTAGTTGTGGAGAGTTGGGTTTAGTTGAGAGGGTGTTTGAGAGTTGGCTTGTGCCAGGGCAGGTTTAGTGCAGTTACAGTTCAGTGAATGGGGCCAGGGTTAGTTACTAGAATCTGTCCCAGTCAGGGCCTCAGTGAAGTTGTTGAGAATGGATTTCTGTGGATTTGATCAGTGAAGCTCAGGGGAGTTGGGCAGTGTCAGAACTGGTTTAGTGAAGTTGAGTTGTTGTGAGACGGGATTGCCTTTGTGTTGCTGAGTTGGTTTGTCAGAGTATCCTCTATGTAGTTGTCGATGTAGTTAATGTTGAGATTGGTTCAGTGTATTTGATGGGACTTGGTCAGTGTCAGGAATGGTTCAGTGTAGGAACACAACCAATTTATTTACAGCAGAGCTTGGATCGGGCTGGTTGTGCATTTGGACTATACGGTAAGTGTGCTTTTGTGGAAAGCTTAGTATATTTGTCTCCTCTTTCTTTCCAGCAAGTTGGAATTCGTGGTAGATCAGGTAAGTGTAATAGCGGCAAACTATGTTGGCAACTAAAGCTATTACACTCTTTCTCTCTTGCACTTTTCCACACTCCAGAGGTTTGGTAACACTATGTGGACATCATGCTGGATGTTCGACATGTGAGCCAAACTCTGGTTCACACTGGAGGTTGAGATTAGAAGTCGTTAGTAACAAAGACTGGGGTTTGAGAGGGACAAGATGGGGAGATGTTGCTGAGTTAATATGGTGAGATGATAGTTTGGGTTGAGGGTAGAATTAATTGGTACGGATTGTATGAATCGCAGATTGAAGTCAGACACTGTAGTTAGATGGTGTAAGATTAGATTTGATAACATCTAGTACAAGAGTTTGATCAGAGTGAGTTTGTGTGTCGGGTAATATAGAGTTGCTGTGAAGGTTGGTTTATTTGCCCAGAGCCAGTGTCTGCCGAGGTTGGTTGGGTTGAGTGGTTGTGAGTCGGTTTGTGTTGGGGCTGGCTGTGGAACATCAGTTTGTGTGCGAGTTGGTTCAGGGCAGGTGTAGAGTCGGTGCCTGTCTGGGGTCGGTCGAGTGCAGTTGTTGAGGGTTAGAGTCTTTCAGGCCTGGCTCAGTGCAGTTGCCTCGGGTCAGTCGCTGCCAGGGCTGGGTCGGAGCAGTTTGCACGGCTGGTTTGCTAGTAACCGGCAATGTGTAGCTGCCGAGGGTCAGTCGCTGCCGGGTCTGGGTCAGTGTGGCTGCCACGAGTCATGTTCTGTTCAGACTGGTTTAGTGTAATTGTTGAGTCAGTTTATGCTGAGATTGGTTCACAGTTAGGTTTGTCGGGGTCAGTCAGTCTAGTTGTGGAGAGTTGGGTTTAGTTGAGAGGGTGTTTGAGAGTTGGCTTGTGCCAGGGCAGGTTTAGTGCAGTTACAGTTCAGTGAATGGGGCCAGGGTTAGTTACTAGAATCTGTCCCAGTCAGGGCCTCAGTGAAGTTGTTGAGAATGGATTTCTGTGGATTTGATCAGTGAAGCTCAGGGGAGTTGGGCAGTGTCAGAACTGGTTTAGTGAAGTTGAGGTGTTGTGAGACGGGATTGCCTTTGTGTTGCTGAGTTGGTTTGTCAGAGTATCCTCTATGTAGTTGTCGATGTAGTTAATGTTGAGATTGGTTCAGTGTATTTGATGGGACTTGGTCAGTGTCAGGAATGGTTCAGTGTAGGAACACAACCAATTTATTTACAGCAGAGCTTGGATCGGGCTGGTTGTGCATTTGGACTATACGGTAAGTGTGCTTTTGTGGAAAGCTTAGTATATTTGTCTCCTCTTTCTTTCCAGCAAGTTGGAATTCGTGGTAGATCAGGTAAGTGTAATAGCGGCAAACTATGTTGGCAACTAAAGCTATTACACTCTTTCTCTCTTGCACTTTTCCACACTCCAGAGGTTTGGTAACACTATGTGGACATCATGCTGGATGTTCGACATGTGAGCCAAACTCTGGTTCACACTGGAGGTTGAGATTAGAAGTCGTTAGTAACAAAGACTGGGGTTTGAGAGGGACAAGATGGGGAGATGTTGCTGAGTTAATATGGTGAGATGATAGTTTGGGTTGAGGGTAGAATTAATTGGTACGGATTGTATGAATCGCAGATTGAAGTCAGACACTGTAGTTAGATGGTGTAAGATTAGATTTGATAACATCTAGTACAAGAGTTTGATCAGAGTGAGTTTGTGTGTCGGGTAATATAGAGTTGCTGTGAAGGTTGGTTTATTTGCCCAGAGCCAGTGTCTGCCGAGGTTGGTTGGGTTGAGTGGTTGTGAGTCGGTTTGTGTTGGGGCTGGCTGTGGAACATCAGTTTGTGTGCGAGTTGGTTCAGGGCAGGTGTAGAGTCGGTGCCTGTCTGGGGTCGGTCGAGTGCAGTTGTTGAGGGTTAGAGTCTTTCAGGCCTGGCTCAGTGCAGTTGCCTCGGGTCAGTCGCTGCCAGGGCTGGGTCGGAGCAGTTTGCACGGCTGGTTTGCTAGTAACCGGCAATGTGTAGCTGCCGAGGGTCAGTCGCTGCCGGGTCTGGGTCAGTGTGGCTGCCACGAGTCATGTTCTGTTCAGACTGGTTTAGTGTAATTGTTGAGTCAGTTTATGCTGAGATTGGTTCACAGTTAGGTTTGTCGGGGTCAGTCAGTCTAGTTGTGGAGAGTTGGGTTTAGTTGAGAGGGTGTTTGAGAGTTGGCTTGTGCCAGGGCAGGTTTAGTGCAGTTACAGTTCAGTGAATGGGGCCAGGGTTAGTTACTAGAATCTGTCCCAGTCAGGGCCTCAGTGAAGTTGTTGAGAATGGATTTCTGTGGATTTGATCAGTGAAGCTCAGGGGAGTTGGGCAGTGTCAGAACTGGTTTAGTGAAGTTGAGTTGTTGTGAGACGGGATTGCCTTTGTGTTGCTGAGTTGGTTTGTCAGAGTATCCTCTATGTAGTTGTCGATGTAGTTAATGTTGAGATTGGTTCAGTGTATTTGATGGGACTTGGTCAGTGTCAGGAATGGTTCAGTGTAGGAACACAACCAATTTATTTACAGCAGAGCTTGGATCGGGCTGGTTGTGCATTTGGACTATACGGTAAGTGTGCTTTTGTGGAAAGCTTAGTATATTTGTCTCCTCTTTCTTTCCAGCAAGTTGGAATTCGTGGTAGATCAGGTAAGTGTAATAGCGGCAAACTATGTTGGCAACTAAAGCTATTACACTCTTTCTCTCTTGCACTTTTCCACACTCCAGAGGTTTGGTAACACTATGTGGACATCATGCTGGATGTTCGACATGTGAGCCAAACTCTGGTTCACACTGGAGGTTGAGATTAGAAGTCGTTAGTAACAAAGACTGGGGTTTGAGAGGGACAAGATGGGGAGATGTTGCTGAGTTAATATGGTGAGATGATAGTTTGGGTTGAGGGTAGAATTAATTGGTACGGATTGTATGAATCGCAGATTGAAGTCAGACACTGTAGTTAGATGGTGTAAGATTAGATTTGATAACATCTAGTACAAGAGTTTGATCAGAGTGAGTTTGTGTGTCGGGTAATATAGAGTTGCTGTGAAGGTTGGTTTATTTGCCCAGAGCCAGTGTCTGCCGAGGTTGGTTGGGTTGAGTGGTTGTGAGTCGGTTTGTGTTGGGGCTGGCTGTGGAACATCAGTTTGTGTGCGAGTTGGTTCAGGGCAGGTGTAGAGTCGGTGCCTGTCTGGGGTCGGTCGAGTGCAGTTGTTGAGGGTTAGAGTCTTTCAGGCCTGGCTCAGTGCAGTTGCCTCGGGTCAGTCGCTGCCAGGGCTGGGTCGGAGCAGTTTGCACGGCTGGTTTGCTAGTAACCGGCAATGTGTAGCTGCCGAGGGTCAGTCGCTGCCGGGTCTGGGTCAGTGTGGCTGCCACGAGTCATGTTCTGTTCAGACTGGTTTAGTGTAATTGTTGAGTCAGTTTATGCTGAGATTGGTTCACAGTTAGGTTTGTCGGGGTCAGTCAGTCTAGTTGTGGAGAGTTGGGTTTAGTTGAGAGGGTGTTTGAGAGTTGGCTTGTGCCAGGGCAGGTTTAGTGCAGTTACAGTTCAGTGAATGGGGCCAGGGTTAGTTACTAGAATCTGTCCCAGTCAGGGCCTCAGTGAAGTTGTTGAGAATGGATTTCTGTGGATTTGATCAGTGAAGCTCAGGGGAGTTGGGCAGTGTCAGAACTGGTTTAGTGAAGTTGAGGTGTTGTGAGACGGGATTGCCTTTGTGTTGCTGAGTTGGTTTGTCAGAGTATCCTCTATGTAGTTGTCGATGTAGTTAATGTTGAGATTGGTTCAGTGTATTTGATGGGACTTGGTCAGTGTCAGGAATGGTTCAGTGTAGGAACACAACCAATTTATTTACAGCAGAGCTTGGATCGGGCTGGTTGTGCATTTGGACTATACGGTAAGTGTGCTTTTGTGGAAAGCTTAGTATATTTGTCTCCTCTTTCTTTCCAGCAAGTTGGAATTCGTGGTAGATCAGGTAAGTGTAATAGCGGCAAACTATGTTGGCAACTAAAGCTATTACACTCTTTCTCTCTTGCACTTTTCCACACTCCAGAGGTTTGGTAACACTATGTGGACATCATGCTGGATGTTCGACATGTGAGCCAAACTCTGGTTCACACTGGAGGTTGAGATTAGAAGTCGTTAGTAACAAAGACTGGGGTTTGAGAGGGACAAGATGGGGAGATGTTGCTGAGTTAATATGGTGAGATGATAGTTTGGGTTGAGGGTAGAATTAATTGGTACGGATTGTATGAATCGCAGATTGAAGTCAGACACTGTAGTTAGATGGTGTAAGATTAGATTTGATAACATCTAGTACAAGAGTTTGATCAGAGTGAGTTTGTGTGTCGGGTAATATAGAGTTGCTGTGAAGGTTGGTTTATTTGCCCAGAGCCAGTGTCTGCCGAGGTTGGTTGGGTTGAGTGGTTGTGAGTCGGTTTGTGTTGGGGCTGGCTGTGGAACATCAGTTTGTGTGCGAGTTGGTTCAGGGCAGGTGTAGAGTCGGTGCCTGTCTGGGGTCGGTCGAGTGCAGTTGTTGAGGGTTAGAGTCTTTCAGGCCTGGCTCAGTGCAGTTGCCTCGGGTCAGTCGCTGCCAGGGCTGGGTCGGAGCAGTTTGCACGGCTGGTTTGCTAGTAACCGGCAATGTGTAGCTGCCGAGGGTCAGTCGCTGCCGGGTCTGGGTCAGTGTGGCTGCCACGAGTCATGTTCTGTTCAGACTGGTTTAGTGTAATTGTTGAGTCAGTTTATGCTGAGATTGGTTCACAGTTAGGTTTGTCGGGGTCAGTCAGTCTAGTTGTGGAGAGTTGGGTTTAGTTGAGAGGGTGTTTGAGAGTTGGCTTGTGCCAGGGCAGGTTTAGTGCAGTTACAGTTCAGTGAATGGGGCCAGGGTTAGTTACTAGAATCTGTCCCAGTCAGGGCCTCAGTGAAGTTGTTGAGAATGGATTTCTGTGGATTTGATCAGTGAAGCTCAGGGGAGTTGGGCAGTGTCAGAACTGGTTTAGTGAAGTTGAGTTGTTGTGAGACGGGATTGCCTTTGTGTTGCTGAGTTGGTTTGTCAGAGTATCCTCTATGTAGTTGTCGATGTAGTTAATGTTGAGATTGGTTCAGTGTATTTGATGGGACTTGGTCAGTGTCAGGAATGGTTCAGTGTAGGAACACAACCAATTTATTTACAGCAGAGCTTGGATCGGGCTGGTTGTGCATTTGGACTATACGGTAAGTGTGCTTTTGTGGAAAGCTTAGTATATTTGTCTCCTCTTTCTTTCCAGCAAGTTGGAATTCGTGGTAGATCAGGTAAGTGTAATAGCGGCAAACTATGTTGGCAACTAAAGCTATTACACTCTTTCTCTCTTGCACTTTTCCACACTCCAGAGGTTTGGTAACACTATGTGGACATCATGCTGGATGTTCGACATGTGAGCCAAACTCTGGTTCACACTGGAGGTTGAGATTAGAAGTCGTTAGTAACAAAGACTGGGGTTTGAGAGGGACAAGATGGGGAGATGTTGCTGAGTTAATATGGTGAGATGATAGTTTGGGTTGAGGGTAGAATTAATTGGTACGGATTGTATGAATCGCAGATTGAAGTCAGACACTGTAGTTAGATGGTGTAAGATTAGATTTGATAACATCTAGTACAAGAGTTTGATCAGAGTGAGTTTGTGTGTCGGGTAATATAGAGTTGCTGTGAAGGTTGGTTTATTTGCCCAGAGCCAGTGTCTGCCGAGGTTGGTTGGGTTGAGTGGTTGTGAGTCGGTTTGTGTTGGGGCTGGCTGTGGAACATCAGTTTGTGTGCGAGTTGGTTCAGGGCAGGTGTAGAGTCGGTGCCTGTCTGGGGTCGGTCGAGTGCAGTTGTTGAGGGTTAGAGTCTTTCAGGCCTGGCTCAGTGCAGTTGCCTCGGGTCAGTCGCTGCCAGGGCTGGGTCGGAGCAGTTTGCACGGCTGGTTTGCTAGTAACCGGCAATGTGTAGCTGCCGAGGGTCAGTCGCTGCCGGGTCTGGGTCAGTGTGGCTGCCACGAGTCATGTTCTGTTCAGACTGGTTTAGTGTAATTGTTGAGTCAGTTTATGCTGAGATTGGTTCACAGTTAGTTTGTCGGGGTCAGTCAGTCTAGTTGTGGAGAGTTGGGTTTAGTTGAGAGGGTGTTTGAGAGTTGGCTTGTGCCAGGGCAGGTTTAGTGCAGTTACAGTTCAGTGAATGGGGCCAGGGTTAGTTACTAGAATCTGTCCCAGTCAGGGCCTCAGTGAAGTTGTTGAGAATGGATTTCTGTGGATTTGATCAGTGAAGCTCAGGGGAGTTGGGCAGTGTCAGAATGGTTTAGTGAAGTTGAGGTGTTGTGAGACGGGATTGCCTTTGTGTTGCTGAGTTGGTTTGTCAGAGTATCCTCTATGTAGTTGTCGATGTAGTTAATGTTGAGATTGGTTCAGTGTATTTGATGGGACTTGGTCAGTGTCAGGAATGGTTCAGTGTAGGAACACAACCAATTTATTTACAGCAGAGCTTGGATCGGGCTGGTTGTGCATTTGGACTATACGGTAAGTGTGCTTTTGTGGAAAGCTTAGTATATTTGTCTCCTCTTTCTTTCCAGCAAGTTGGAATTCGTGGTAGATCAGGTAAGTGTAATAGCGGCAAACTATGTTGGCAACTAAAGCTATTACACTCTTTCTCTCTTGCACTTTTCCACACTCCAGAGTTTTGGCAACATTATGTGGACTTCATGCAGGATGTCTAACATCTGAACACATATGAGCTTTAACTCTAGTTTCATTTTTAGTTTCAAATGAGAACATGTCAATCAGATGGTGTAAGATGAGATGTATATTCAGATTTGATATTATCAGTTTATCTTCTGACTAGAGGAAATATTTTTGCTTGTGCGTGATGCAGTGAAGTTAAGAGCTGATGTTTGAAGATTGTTTAAGTGTGGATTTGAGAGTTCATTTCTGTTAGTGCAGTTTGAGGGTTTAATTAGTTAAGTAGATTCAAGGCCGAGTGTTGGTTTCTGTCAGGGCTGCTTTGAAGCGGGGTCTCAAAGTCCGTTTACTAGCGACTGGCTTTGTGTATCTGCTGAGATTCAGTTCCTGTCAGCGTTGTTTGAGGGTTCAGTTTGTGTTGAGGTCATTCAAGGCTGAGAGTTGGTTTGTGTCAGAGTGAGCTTAGTAGATTCAGGGCCAAGAGTTGGTTTCTGTCAGGGCTGCTTTGAAGCGGGGTCTCAAAGTCCGTTTACTAGCGACTGGCTTTGTGTATCTGCTGAGATTCAGTTCCTGTCAGCGTTGTTTGAGGGTTCAGTTTGTGTTGAGGTCATTCAAGGCTGAGAGTTGGTTTGTGTCAGAGTGAGCTTAGTAGATTCAGGGCCAAGAGTTGGTTTCTGTCAGGGCTGCTTTGAAGCGGGGTCTCAAAGTCCGTTTACTAGCGACTGGCTTTGTGTATCTGCTGAGATTCAGTTCCTGTCAGCGTTGTTTGAGGGTTCAGTTTGTGTTGAGGTCATTCAAGGCTGAGAGTTGGTTTGTGTCAGAGTGAGCTTAGTAGATTCAGGGCCAAGAGTTGGTTTCTGTCAGGGCTGCTTTGAAGCGGGGTCTCAAAGTCCGTTTACTAGCGACTGGCTTTGTGTATCTGCTGAGATTCAGTTCCTGTCAGCGTTGTTTGAGGGTTCAGTTTGTGTTGAGGTCATTCAAGGCTGAGAGTTGGTTTGTGTCAGAGTGAGCTTAGTAGATTCAGGGCCAAGAGTTGGTTTCTGTCAGGGCTGCTTTGAAGCGGGGTCTCAAAGTCCGTTTACTAGCGACTGGCTTTGTGTATCTGCTGAGATTCAGTTCCTGTCAGCGTTGTTTGAGGGTTCAGTTTGTGTTGAGGTCATTCAAGGCTGAGAGTTGGTTTGTGTCAGAGTGAGCTTAGTAGATTCAGGGCCAAGAGTTGGTTTCTGTCAGGGCTGCTTTGAAGCGGGGTCTCAAAGTCCGTTTACTAGCGACTGGCTTTGTGTATCTGCTGAGATTCAGTTCCTGTCAGCGTTGTTTGAGGGTTCAGTTTGTGTTGAGGTCATTCAAGGCTGAGAGTTGGTTTGTGTCAGAGTGAGCTTAGTAGATTCAGGGCCAAGAGTTGGTTTCTGTCAGGGCTGCTTTGAAGCGGGGTCTCAAAGTCCGTTTACTAGCGACTGGCTTTGTGTATCTGCTGAGATTCAGTTCCTGTCAGCGTTGTTTGAGGGTTCAGTTTGTGTTGAGGTCATTCAAGGCTGAGAGTTGGTTTGTGTCAGAGTGAGCTTAGTAGATTCAGGGCCAAGAGTTGGTTTCTGTCAGGGCTGCTTTGAAGCGGGGTCTCAAAGTCCGTTTACTAGCGACTGGCTTTGTGTATCTGCTGAGATTCAGTTCCTGTCAGCGTTGTTTGAGGGTTCAGTTTGTGTTGAGGTCATTCAAGGCTGAGAGTTGGTTTGTGTCAGAGTGAGCTAGTAGATTCAGGGCCAAGAGTTGGTTTCTGTCAGGGCTGCTTTGAAGCGGGGTCTCAAAGTCCGTTTACTAGCGACTGGCTTTGTGTATCTGCTGAGATTCAGTTCCTGTCAGCGTTGTTTGAGGGTTCAGTTTGTGTTGAGGTCATTCAAGGCTGAGAGTTGGTTTGTGTCAGAGTGAGCTAGTAGATTCAGGGCCAAGAGTTGGTTTCTGTCAGGGCTAGGTCATTCAAGGCTGAGAGTTGGTTTGTGTCAGAGAGCTTCAGGGCTAAGAGCTTCAGGGCTAAGAGCTTCAGGGCTAAGAGCTTCAGGGCTAAGAGCTTCAGGGCTAAGAGCTTCAGGGCTAAGAGCTTCAGGGCTAAGAGCTTCAGGGCTAAGAGCTTCAGGGCTAAGAGCTTCAGGGCTAAGAGCTTCAGGGCTAAGAGCTTCAGGGCTAAGAGCTTCAGGGCTAAGAGCTTCAGGGCTAAGAGCTTCAGGGCTAAGAGCTTCAGGGCTAAGAGCTTCAGGGCTAAGAGCTTCAGGGCTAAGAGCTTCAGGGCTAAGAGCTTCAGGGCTAAGAGCTTCAGGGCTAAGAGCTTCAGGGCTAAGAGCTTCAGGGCTAAGAGCTTCAGGGCTAAGAGCTTCAGGGCTAAGAGCTTCAGGGCTAAGAGCTTCAGGGCTAAGAGCTTCAGGGCTAAGAGCTTCAGGGCTAAGAGCTTCAGGGCTAAGAGCTTCAGGGCTAAGAGCTTCAGGGCTAAGAGCTTCAGGGCTAAGAGCTTCAGGGCTAAGAGCTTCAGGGCTAAGAGCTTCAGGGCTAAGAGCTTCAGGGCTAAGAGCTTCAGGGCTAAGAGCTTCAGGGCTAAGAGCTTCAGGGCTAAGAGCTTCAGGGCTAAGAGCTTCAGGGCTAAGAGCTTCAGGGCTAAGAGCTTCAGGGCTAAGAGCTTCAGGGCTAAGAGCTTCAGGGCTAAGAGCTTCAGGGCTAAGAGCTTCAGGGCTAAGAGCTTCAGGGCTAAGAGCTTCAGGGCTAAGAGCTTCAGGGCTAAGAGCTTCAGGGCTAAGAGCTTCAGCGCTAAGAGCTTCAGGGCTAAGAGCTTCAGGGCTAAGAGCTTCAGGGCTAAGAGCTTCAGGGCTAAGAGCTTCAGGGCTAAGAGCTTCAGGGCTAAGAGCTTCAGGGCTGAGAGCTTCAGGGCTAAGAGCTTCAGGGCTAAGAGCTTCAGGGCTAAGAGCTTCAGGGCTAAGAGCTTCAGGGCTAAGAGCTTCAGGGCTAAGAGCTTCAGGGCTAAGAGCTTCAGGGCTAAGAGCTTCAGGGCTAAGAGCTTCAGGGCTAAGAGCTTCAGGGCTAAGAGCTTCAGGGCTAAGAGCTTCAGGGCTAAGAGCTTCAGGGCTAGGAGCTTCAGGGCTAAGAGCTTCAGGGCTAAGAGCTTCAGGGCTAAGAGCTTCAGGGCTAAGAGCTTCAGGGCTAAGAGCTTCAGGGCTAAGAGCTTCAGGGCTTAAGAGCTTCAGGGCTTAAGAGCTTCAGGGCTTAAGAGCTTCAGGGCTTAAGAGCTTCAGGGCTTAAGAGCTTCAGGGCTTAAGAGCTTCAGGGCTTAAGAGCTTCAGGGCTTAAGAGCTTCAGGGCTTAAGAGCTTCAGGGCTTGAGAGCTTCAGGGCTGAGAGCTTCAGGGCTGAGAGCTTCAGGGCTGAGAGCTTCAGGGCTGAGAGCTTCAGGGCTGAGAGCTTCAGGGCTGAGAGCTTCAGGGCTGAGAGCTTCAGGGCTGAGAGCTTCAGGGCTGAGAGCTTCAGGGCTGAGAGCTTCAGGGCTGAGAGCTTCAGGGCTGAGAGCTTCAGGGCTGAGAGCTTCAGGGCTGAGAGCTTCAGGGCTGAGAGCTTCAGGGCTGAGAGCTTCAGGGCTGAGAGCTTCAGGGCTGAGAGCTTCAGGGCTGAGAGCTTCAGGGCTGAGAGCTTCAGGGCTGAGAGCTTCAGGGCTGAGAGCTTCAGGGCTGAGAGCTTCAGGGCTGAGAGCTTCAGGGCTGAGAGCTTCAGGGCTGAGAGCTTCAGGGCTGAGAGCTTCAGGGCTGAGAGCTTCAGGGCTGAGAGCTTCAGGGCTGAGAGCTTCAGGGCTGAGAGCTTCAGGGCTGAGAGCTTCAGGGCTGAGAGCTTCAGGGCTGAGAGCTTCAGGGCTGAGAGCTTCAGGGCTGAGAGCTTCAGGGCTGAGAGCTTCAGGGCTGAGAGCTTCAGGGCTGAGAGCTTCAGGGCTGAGAGCTTCAGGGCTGAGAGCTTCAGGGCTGAGAGCTTCAGGGCTGAGAGCTTCAGGGCTGAGAGCTTCAGGGCTGAGAGCTTCAGGGCTGAGAGCTTCAGGGCTGAGAGCTTCAGGGCTGAGAGCTTCAGGGCTGAGAGCTTCAGGGCTGAGAGCTTCAGGGCTGAGAGCTTCAGGGCTGAGAGCTTCAGGGCTGAGAGCTTCAGGGCTGAGAGCTTCAGGGCTGAGAGCTTCAGGGCTGAGAGCTTCAGGGCTGAGAGCTTCAGGGCTGAGAGCTTCAGGGCTGAGAGCTTCAGGGCTGAGAGCTTCAGGGCTGAGAGCTTCAGGGCTGAGAGCTTCAGGGCTGAGAGCTTCAGGGCTGAGAGCTTCAGGGCTGAGAGCTTCAGGGCTGAGAGCTTCAGGGCTGAGAGCTTCAGGGCTGAGAGCTTCAGGGCTGAGAGCTTCAGGGCTGAGAGCTTCAGGGCTGAGAGCTTCAGGGCTGAGAGCTTCAGGGCTGAGAGCTTCAGGGCTGAGAGCTTCAGGGCTGAGAGCTTCAGGGCTGAGAGCTTCAGGGCTGAGAGCTTCAGGGCTGAGAGCTTCAGGGCTGAGAGCTTCAGGGCTGAGAGCTTCAGGGCTGAGAGCTTCAGGGCTGAGAGCTTCAGGGCTGAGAGCTTCAGGGCTGAGAGCTTCAGGGCTGAGAGCTTCAGGGCTGAGAGCTTCAGGGCTGAGAGCTTCAGGGCTGAGAGCTTCAGGGCTGAGAGCTTCAGGGCTGAGAGCTTCAGGGCTGAGAGCTTCAGGGCTGAGAGCTTCAGGGCTGAGAGCTTCAGGGCTGAGAGCTTCAGGGCTGAGAGCTTCAGGGCTGAGAGCTTCAGGGCTGAGAGCTTCAGGGCTGAGAGCTTCAGGGCTGAGAGCTTCAGGGCTGAGAGCTTCAGGGCTGAGAGCTTCAGGGCTGAGAGCTTCAGGGCTGAGAGCTTCAGGGCTGAGAGCTTCAGGGCTGAGAGCTTCAGGGCTGAGAGCTTCAGGGCTGAGAGCTTCAGGGCTGAGAGCTTCAGGGCTGAGAGCTTCAGGGCTGAGAGCTTCAGGGCTGAGAGCTTCAGGGCTGAGAGCTTCAGGGCTGAGAGCTTCAGGGCTGAGAGCTTCAGGGCTGAGAGCTTCAGGGCTGAGAGCTTCAGGGCTGAGAGCTTCAGGGCTGAGAGCTTCAGGGCTGAGAGCTTCAGGGCTGAGAGCTTCAGGGCTGAGAGCTTCAGGGCTGAGAGCTTCAGGGCTGAGAGCTTCAGGGCTGAGAGCTTCAGGGCTGAGAGCTTCAGGGCTGAGAGCTTCAGGGCTGAGAGCTTCAGGGCTGAGAGCTTCAGGGCTGAGAGCTTCAGGGCTGAGAGCTTCAGGGCTGAGAGCTTCAGGGCTGAGAGCTTCAGGGCTGAGAGCTTCAGGGCTGAGAGCTTCAGGGCTGAGAGCTTCAGGGCTGAGAGCTTCAGGGCTGAGAGCTTCAGGGCTGAGAGCTTCAGGGCTGAGAGCTTCAGGGCTGAGAGCTTCAGGGCTGAGAGCTTCAGGGCTAAGAGCTTCAGGGCTGAGAGCTTCAGGGCTGAGAGCTTCAGGGCTGAGAGCTTCAGGGCTGAGAGCTTCAGGGCTGAGAGCTTCAGGGCTGAGAGCTTCAGGGCTGAGAGCTTCAGGGCTGAGAGCTTCAGGGCTGAGAGCTTCAGGGCTGAGAGCTTCAGGGCTGGGAGCTTCAGGGCTGAGAGCTTCAGGGCTGAGAGCTTCAGGGCTGAGAGCTTCAGGGCTGAGAGCTTCAGGGCTGAGAGCTTCAGGGCTGAGAGCTTCAGGGCTGAGAGCTTCAGGGCTGAGAGCTTCAGGGCTGAGAGCTTCAGGGCTGAGAGCTTCAGGGCTGAGAGCTTCAGGGCTGAGAGCTTCAGGGCTGAGAGCTTCAGGGCTGAGAGCTTCAGGGCTGAGAGCTTCAGGGCTGAGAGCTTCAGGGCTGAGAGCTTCAGGGCTGAGAGCTTCAGGGCTGAGAGCTTCAGGGCTGAGAGCTTCAGGGCTGAGAGCTTCAGGGCTGAGAGCTTCAGGGCTGAGAGCTTCAGGGCTGAGAGCTTCAGGGCTGAGAGCTTCAGGGCTGAGAGCTTCAGGGCTGAGAGCTTCAGGGCTGAGAGCTTCAGGGCTGAGAGCTTCAGGGCTGAGAGCTTCAGGGCTGAGAGCTTCAGGGCTGAGAGCTTCAGGGCTGAGAGCTTCAGGGCTGAGAGCTTCAGGGCTGAGAGCTTCAGGGCTGAGAGCTTCAGGGCTGAGAGCTTCAGGGCTGAGAGCTTCAGGGCTGAGAGCTTCAGGGCTGAGAGCTTCAGGGCTGAGAGCTTCAGGGCTGAGAGCTTCAGGGCTGAGAGCTTCAGGGCTGAGAGCTTCAGGGCTGAGAGCTTCAGGGCTGAGAGCTTCAGGGCTGAGAGCTTCAGGGCTGAGAGCTTCAGGGCTGAGAGCTTCAGGGCTGAGAGCTTCAGGGCTGAGAGCTTCAGGGCTGAGAGCTTCAGGGCTGAGAGCTTCAGGGCTGAGAGCTTCAGGGCTGAGAGCTTCAGGGCTGAGAGCTTCAGGGAAGCCAAAACTACCCCTAACCTACAACCACCTCCTAACTACTAACACAACCAACCTACACCACTAACCACACTCTACACCCACCAAACCCCACTACACCAACCCTCTCCCTCACCAACCCTACCCTACACTACTACTAACACCTCACACCTACACCTACCCTACCCCTCCCCTACCCTACACCTACCTACTCCTACTAACACCCTACCTATAACTAACACCACCACTACTCCCAACCCCTCCCTACTCACCCCCAACTCCCCCCACTATCCATAACAACCCCCACCTACCAACCTAACCCTAACCCTAACCCTAACCCTAACCCTAACCCTAACCCTAACCTAACCCTAACCCTAACCCTAACCCTAACCCTAACCCTAACCCTAACCCTAACCCTAACCCTAACCCTAACCCTAACCCTAACCCTAACCCTAACCCTAACCCTAACCCTAACCCTAACCCTAACCCTAACCCTAACCCTAACCCTAACCCTAACCCTAACCCTAACCCTAACCCTAACCCTAACCCTAACCCTAACCTAACCCTAACCCTAACCCTAACCCTAACCCTAACCCTAACCCTAACCCTAACCCTAACCCTAACCCTAACCCTAACCCTAACCCTAACCCTAACCCTAACCCTAACCCTAACCCTAACCCTAACCCTAACCCTAACCCTAACCCTAACCCTAACCCTAACCCTAACCCTAACCCTAACCCTAACCCTAACCCTAACCCTAACCCTAACCCTAACCCTAACCCTAACCCTAACCCTAACCCTAACCCTAACCCTAACCCTAACCCTAACCCTAACCCTAACCCTAACCCTAACCCTAACCCTAACCCTAACCCTAACCCTAACCCTAACCCTAACCCTAACCCTAACCCTAACCCTAACCCTAACCCTAACCCTAACCCTAACCCTAACCCTAACCCTAACCCTAACCCTAACCCTAACCCTAACCCTAACCCTAACCCTAACCCTAACCCTAACCCTAACCCTAACCCTAACCCTAACCCTAACCCTAACCCTAACCCTAACCCTAACCCTAACCCTAACCCTAACCCTAACCCTAACCCTAACCCTAACCCTAACCCTAACCCTAACCCTAACCCTAACCCTAACCCTAACCCTAACCCTAACCCTAACCCTAACCCTAACCCTAACCCTAACCCTAACCCTAACCCTAACCCTAACCCTAACCCTAACCCTAACCCTAACCCTAACCCTAACCCTAACCCTAACCCTAACCCTAACCCTAACCCTAACCCTAACCCTAACCCTAACCCTAACCCTAACCCTAACCCTAACCCTAACCCTAACCCTAACCCTAACCCTAACCCTAACCCTAACCCTAACCCTAACCCTAACCCTAACCCTAACCCTAACCCTAACCCTAACCCTAACCCTAACCCTAACCCTAACCCTAACCCTAACCCTAACCCTAACCCTAACCCTAACCCTAACCCTAACCCTAACCCTAACCCTAACCCTAACCCTAACCCTAACCCTAACCCTAACCCTAACCCTAACCCTAACCCTCAGCCCTGAAGCTCTCAGCCCTGAAGCTCTCAGCCCTGAAGCTCTCAGCCCTGAAGCTCTCAGCCCTGAAGCTCTCAGCCCTGAAGCTCTCAGCCCTGAAGCTCTCAGCCCTGAAGCTCTCAGCCCTGAAGCTCTCAGCCCTGAAGCTCTCAGCCCTGAAGCTCTCAGCCCTGAAGCTCTCAGCCCTGAAGCTCTCAGCCCTGAAGCTCTCAGCCCTGAAGCTCTCAGCCCTGAAGCTCTCAGCCCTGAAGCTCTCAGCCCTGAAGCTCTCAGCCCTGAAGCTCTCAGCCCTGAAGCTCTCAGCCCTGAAGCTCTCAGCCCTGAAGCTCTCAGCCCTGAAGCTCTCAGCCCTGAAGCTCTCAGCCCTGAAGCTCTCAGCCCTGAAGCTCTCAGCCCTGAAGCTCTCAGCCCTGAAGCTCTCAGCCCTGAAGCTCTCAGCCCTGAAGCTCTCAGCCCTGAAGCTCTCAGCCCTGAAGCTCTCAGCCCTGAAGCTCTCAGCCCTGAAGCTCTCAGCCCTGAAGCTCTCAGCCCTGAAGCTCTCAGCCCTGAAGCTCTCAGCCCTGAAGCTCTCAGCCCTGAAGCTCTCAGCCCTGAAGCTCTCAGCCCTGAAGCTCTCAGCCCTGAAGCTCTCAGCCCTGAAGCTCTCAGCCCTGAAGCTCTCAGCCCTGAAGCTCTCAGCCCTGAAGCTCTCAGCCCTGAAGCTCTCAGCCCTGAAGCTCTCAGCCCTGAAGCTCTCAGCCCTGAAGCTCTCAGCCCTGAAGCTCTCAGCCCTGAAGCTCTCAGCCCTGAAGCTCTCAGCCCTGAAGCTCTCAGCCCTGAAGCTCTCAGCCCTGAAGCTCTCAGCCCTGAAGCTCTCAGCCCTGAAGCTCTCAGCCCTGAAGCTCTCAGCCCTGAAGCTCTCAGCCCTGAAGCTCTCAGCCCTGAAGCTCTCAGCCCTGAAGCTCTCAGCCCTGAAGCTCTCAGCCCTGAAGCTCTCAGCCCTGAAGCTCTCAGCCCTGAAGCTCTCAGCCCTGAAGCTCTCAGCCCTGAAGCTCTCAGCCCTGAAGCTCTCAGCCCTGAAGCTCTCAGCCCTGAAGCTCTCAGCCCTGAAGCTCTCAGCCCTGAAGCTCTCAGCCCTGAAGCTCTCAGCCCTGAAGCTCTCAGCCCTGAAGCTCTCAGCCCTGAAGCTCTCAGCCCTGAAGCTCTCAGCCCTGAAGCTCTCAGCCCTGAAGCTCTCAGCCCTGAAGCTCTCAGCCCTGAAGCTCTCAGCCCTGAAGCTCTCAGCCCTGAAGCTCTCAGCCCTGAAGCTCTCAGCCCTGAAGCTCTCAGCCCTGAAGCTCTCAGCCCTGAAGCTCTCAGCCCTGAAGCTCTCAGCCCTGAAGCTCTCAGCCCTGAAGCTCTCAGCCCTGAAGCTCTCAGCCCTGAAGCTCTCAGCCCTGAAGCTCTCAGCCCTGAAGCTCTCAGCCCTGAAGCTCTCAGCCCTGAAGCTCTCAGCCCTGAAGCTCTCAGCCCTGAAGCTCTCAGCCCTGAAGCTCTCAGCCCTGAAGCTCTCAGCCCTGAAGCTCTCAGCCCTGAAGCTCTCAGCCCTGAAGCTCTCAGCCCTGAAGCTCTCAGCCCTGAAGCTCTCAGCCCTGAAGCTCTCAGCCCTGAAGCTCTCAGCCCTGAAGCTCTCAGCCCTGAAGCTCTCAGCCCTGAAGCTCTCAGCCCTGAAGCTCTCAGCCCTGAAGCTCTCAGCCCTGAAGCTCTCAGCCCTGAAGCTCTCAGCCCTGAAGCTCTCAGCCCTGAAGCTCTCAGCCCTGAAGCTCTCAGCCCTGAAGCTCTCAGCCCTGAAGCTCTCAGCCCTGAAGCTCTCAGCCCTGAAGCTCTCAGCCCTGAAGCTCTCAGCCCTGAAGCTCTCAGCCCTGAAGCTCTCAGCCCTGAAGCTCTCAGCCCTGAAGCTCTCAGCCCTGAAGCTCTCAGCCCTGAAGCTCTCAGCCCTGAAGCTCTCAGCCCTGAAGCTCTCAGCCCTGAAGCTCTCAGCCCTGAAGCTCTCAGCCCTGAAGCTCTCAGCCCTGAAGCTCTCAGCCCTGAAGCTCTCAGCCCAGAAGCTCTCAG
>NW_024704770.1:0-52032 GCF_018977255.1 Callorhinchus milii
GGGTTTTTTTCAGGGTGGGCGTGATGATGGCAGTTTTTAATGGAATGGGACAGAGCCAGAGGAGAGGGACAGGTTGATGATGTCAGTGATATGTGGGGCAAGAGTGGAGCTGGGAGATAAGGAGTGGAGTGGGGATGGGGTCAAGGGAGCAGGTGGTTGGTTTTAGGGATAGGATGAGTTCAGTGACAGAGGGTGGGGAAACGGGTACGAAGGTGTGTAGGGGAGGATGGGTAGGAGTCGGAGTGTGGGAGGGAAGGGGTGGGTGGTGGGTGGAAGTTGGAGGGGAAGTGACCGCGGAGCGGATTCCCTTGATCTTGGATTCAAGGAAATCCAGCATCTCCTCGCAGTGAAGGTTGGAGGAGATGACCTGCGCGGGGTGGCGGGGGGACGGAGGAGTCGGGATGTGGTGGAAAACAGTAGCCTGGGGTTGTTCTTCGCCTCCAGGATTATCCTGGAGTAGAAGGACGACTTGGCCGAGGCTAGAGTGGAGCGGTAAATTTTGAGGAGGTCCAGCCAGATTTGTCGGTGGACCGTTAGGCCAGATTTGACAAAGGTGCGCTCAGCAGCCCGCACCTGGCATTTCAGTGAGCGGAGGTGGGTGGTGTACCAGGGGGAGGAGCGGGAGTAGGAGACAGTGCGGGAAGTGATGGGGGCAAGAGTATCGAGTGTGGAGGAGAGGATATTGTGGAGGAGGGAGAGAGGAGAAGAGGGGTCGGTGAGGGTTGAAGGCCAGAGGGAGAGGAGTTCAGAGGACTCCAAGGCATCGGTTAGGGATTGTGGGGGTAACTTCTTCCAAGGGCGGTAGAAGATGGTGGTGGGTCTGGTGGAGGTGGGGAGGGGGGTGGAGGTGGTGAAGGAGATGAAGTAGTGGTCGGAGATGGCCTTGTCGGTAATAGTGACATCCGAGACACTGAGGCCCCGGGTGATCACCAAATCGAGTGGGTGGCCGTGACTGTGAGTGGGGGAGTTTATGTGTAGGGAAAGGTTGAGTGAGGAGAGCAGGGAAGAGAAGTCTGTGGAGATGGAGCAGGAGGGGTGAAGTGTAGGTTAAAGTCGCCCAGGATGATGAGGCGATCAGAGGAGAGGCAAAGAGATGTGAGGAGTGTTGAAATGTCAGAGATGAAGGTGGGAGAGGTTTTAGGGGGCCGGTAGAGGAGGAGGATTTTAAGGGAGAGGAATGAGGGGTGGGAGAGGGTGAGGTGCTCGAAGGAGGGGAAAGAGCCAGAGGAGTAGGGGGATAGGGCAAGTGGTGTCCTTGAGATAAGGGCAACACCACCGCCACGGCGGTTGGGGCGGGGGATGTGGTGGGAGGTGTAGCCGGGTGGCGTGGCCTCCGTGAGGGGGAAGGTGTCGCCTGGGGTGAGCCAGGTTTCTGTCAAGGCCATGATATCAACGTTCTCATCAAGGATGAGATCGTTGATGACCAGGGCCTTGTTGCAGAGGGAGCGGACATTTTGCAGTCCGATGTGGAGGGAGCGGTTGACAGAAGGGTGTGTGGGAGGGGAGGGGGGTCCAGGTTGTGAGGCAGGGGTGGGGGGAATGGGGATGAGGGAGGAGAGGTTGACTCCCCGGGTCTGTGTCCGGGGTGGCTGGCGAGAGTGGTGGGGAATGGGGCAGTCGGTGTGGCTGCTGCTGGACAGCCAACGCCGAGTGCCACGGTGAGCCCGGCGGAGGATTCCCAGACTGGAACAGAGGGAGGGTCAAGTGGGGATAGAAGACGAGAGGGACGGAGAGAGAGGAGGAGAGAGCGGGAGAGATGAGAGGGGGAGGGTTTGGGGGAGAGAGGAGGGGGAGGGAGGGAGGGGGTGAGGGGGCTCGGGTCAAAGCGGCAGCCATAGTGCGCACGCGGGGACCGGGAGCGAGCGGTCAGGTGGATGGCATTATCCCGTAGATTGGGGCATCGAACCCAACAGGACCATAGTGGGCTCTGATGTGAGCCCTGGGGGGGGGGGGGGCGCAGAGGTTTTTTTTTTTTTTTTTTTTGTGCGCGCACTCACCTGAAAACTAATCTATGACGTCGCAGTTCCCCCGCTCCGCCCCCACCCCTCCCTCCCCCCCCGGGGCTGAACTCGCTCCGGCGTCGAGTTTAAGTACCTGGGTCAGTAGGCCCAGGCTCCTCCCCGCGCTGTCCTGCTGCCGCTCCCCGACTGGACACCTTTGGTCACCTTCCCCTCCCCCTCCCCCAGTGAGGGGGTGAGTGAGTGGGTGAGTGAGTGAATGAGTGAGTGAGTGAGTGAGTGAGTGGGTGAGTGGGTGAGTGGGTGGGTGGGTCGGTCAGTCAGACAAAGAAACAAACAAAGAAACAGAGAGGAGAGAAGAAGAGAGACAGAGGAAAAAATTGAGGTAGAAAAATAAAGATAGAGGAAGAAGGAAAGAGAGACAGAGAGAGAGCAAAAAAGAGAGCGGAAACAAAAACAAACTTGTATTTTTATCAGTTCCCGTTCCTGAGCTGATTTCGCAGATGTGATCCTTTCTCATCAGATGTTTTTATTACAGATATCAATGAGTGTCAGTCCAGCCCGTGTGGCTCCAACGCAACTTGTCACAACACAAAGGGAGGTTTCCGGTGTGAATGTGACAAAGGGTTTGTCTCCAACACCGGAGAAGGTTCTTTCAACACCATCACTCACTGTAAAGGTAAAGACTTGACTGTCCCTCTCAGACAATCCCACAGCGATGGCACTGCGCTTCTGTTTGGCTTTGATCTTCCTTGACATCTGCTGTCGTTGCTCCATATCTGTCCCGTCCATGGAAATGGGCAACACAGTAGAAGGCCTTTTGGCCCATTGTTTGTGCCAGTGTTTGCTCCTCCAACAAACCATCCACCCATATCCCCATTCCCTGCTCCTTCTTCATGTCCTGCAGTCGCCTTCCTCGGCATGTGCCCGGCTCGTATCCCTGTGGAGATCATTGAATGCACTGTTTGTGCTCTGGGAGCTACACTGCGTGAGGGGCAGTATATCAATGCACGTTGGTGTTGTTTGGCTTCGAGTGTGGCTATTGAAGGCTTTAACGCAGTTTCTAAGGATGGGTCTTTGACCCTTGGTTGCTGAAGAATAAAATGAAATCATTCTTGTTGCAACAATGCACTGTACACTGACTGCCGTCCTTTGGATGAGATGTTACTCCGAGGTCTCGTCTGTCTGTTCCGGTGGATGTCAAAGATCCTGAAGGCTATTCCAAAAGAGACGGAAGTTTCTCTCTCCCAGTGTCATGGCCGACAATCCCCCAGACACAATTAGTCACTAACTCCATGGCTCTCTGTGTGTCATTGCTGTGTGCAACATTAGCTGCTGTCTTTTCTCACAAAACACAGTCACTGCACTTTACAGCAAATCCTCAAAATGTATGAATTAATGCATTTCCCTCTCAACACGAGGCTCTGTGAGCCGATCACCCCGATCCTCACCAGGCTTCACTGCTTCCCCTTCCCCCAGAGGATCGAGTTCAAGATCCTTGTCCTCTCATTTAAAGCCATTCACGGCCTTGCTCTGCTCCACCTCTGTGACCTCCGAGAACCATACCAAATTGTCCACTCCCTCTGCTCAGCGGCCACTGGCCTGCTCCACGTCCCCGCCATGCCCACGCCACCATCGGCAGTCAGGCTTCAGCCTTTTTGCCCCCACCCTCTGAAACTCCATCCCAGAGCCACTCATCCTCGCTCCCTCCTTGAATCCTTCAACGCCTTTCTCAAGACTCTTTAACCAGGCCTTTGGTCAGCCTTCCACCTTCACCCTCTTTACATCAGACTGCAGCTCAGGTCCAAACCCTTGACTGTACTATATGTCCTCCCTCCGTGAAATGCAATGTATCAATGCGATTTGTTGCTGTTCGACAATGTTTAGAGAACTGGAGACTCTTTAGGCTTAAAAGAAGATGTCTTAGAGTTGGCCATGTAGAGATGTACAAGAATTTTCATGGGATTCAGACAGTAAACACCGAACAATACTTTCCATTGCACCGAGGCAGCAGGACAATCTGGCACAGCTTCAGAGTTGCATTGGGCAGGGCGGGCACCAGGTAGTATTTCTTTACCAAGTTGGTATTGATGCCTTGGATCATTTATCAGGAAGGCTGACTGAGGCCTGGACGCTGGATTCATTGTAGAAACCTCTTGATGCTGTTAATGGATGGATGGTTGGACGAGTGTTGTGGAGATGATGAGATCAGATGGGCCGAAGGGACGTCTTCACCCAAACCCATCTTGTGATCTTGTGTGTGTGGTCAAAGAGGAAGTCATTGAGACAGATCTTAAATGATGTGAGGGAGGGAGGAAGTTGAAGGAAGTCCAGGGTGGAGATGGTGTGGGACAAACGACCATACAATTACCAAAGCTATAGTCCATGTTATACCCATCTTTTGATCTTATCACAGAAAGTCCACGTTCCCTGAAACTGTGGCTGTTTTCACACAGACAACAATTACTAGGATTTTCTTATTACAGATCGCGACGAGTGTGAAAGCAGCCCATGTGGCTCCAACGAAACTTGTCACAATACGGAGGGAAGTTTCCACTGCACGTTTGATCCAGGTTCTGCCTCCCGCAACAACACAACCAATCACTCTGAAGTAAAGGCTTGACTTGCCCTCTCGTCAATCTCAGAGCAATGGCGCTGAGCTTCTGTTGGAATTCTGCTCCCATCCTTTGGAATTCCATCCTTTGGAATTCCATTCCTCAGTCCCGTCGCCTCACTCCCTCCCCGTCTGCTTCAAGGAATGAGTCAAGATGCTCCTCTTTGACAGAGCATTCGGTCAACCTCCTACCCTGACCCTCCCTGCCTTCCACCCCTCCTAATACCAATCCCCAGCTCAGGCACAATTCCTGACTGTCCAATACCTTGTGATGTCTTCCTGATGTGAAAGGCACTGTATTAATGTAGTTTGTGCTTTTGTTGCAGTCAATCCCAGAGCAGTGGCGCTGTACTTCTGTTTGTGTTTGTTCAGTTTGAAATCAATCCTTTCAAAGCCAGGGAGCCAGTGGAGGCTGGCGAGGATTGGGATAATTGGGGTGTGGAGGTTGGTACTGGTGACGATAAGATGGGTCCCAGATTGGCCTTTCCTGGGCACTTCCTTGATGTCGTCTCATGTCCTTGTTTTGGGGCTACGATCCTTTGTCATTCGGGTTTTCTTGTTGCAATAAGATGTCTCTCAGATTGGATTCATCCTGATCTGAAGCACTTACTGATCTCTTTTCATCTCCTGCAATCATTGGACCTGCAATCGTAATAACATAAGAATTATTGGACAAAAGAAATCAAGGTCCATCCAGTTCACCTTGTACCATCCTGGCAGTCGCATGCACAGGTCGTGTCCCAAACTATATATTGTGTTCTTCGCTATTATTTCCAACAGAAATCCATATTTTTTGAATTTTTCGATGAGGTAACGCAGAGGGTGGATAAAGGTAGTGCAGTTGATGTAGTTTATATGGACTTTCAAAAGGCATTTGACAAAGTGCCACGTGAAAGACTTGTAAGAAAGATAGAAGCCCACGGTATAAAAGGGACAGTGTCAGCGGATCCAGAACGGGCCGGGAGACAGAGAGCAGAGAGTTGTGGTGAACGGCCTCTTTTCTGACTGGAGGGAAGTGTACAGTGGTGTCCCCCAGGGATCGGTATTAGGACCACTGCTCTTCTTAATGTACATAAATGATCTGGACTTGGGTATAGCAAGTACCATTTCCAAGTTTGCGGACGACAAAGTTAGGTTGGGTTGTAAATAGTGAGAAGGATAGGAGCCGACTGCAGGAAGACAGAGACAGATAGTAAAATGGGCGACACAGCAGATGAGTGTCAATGTGGAGAAATGCGGGTAATGCATTTTGGTAGAAAGAAAGAGGGAATGCAATATAGGCGGTAATACAATCTTAAGGGGGCAAAAGAACAGAGACCTGGGGATGCAGGTAAATGAATCCTTGAAGGTGTCAGGACAGGAAGATAAGGCTGTAAAAAGGGCGTATGGGATTCTAGGCTTTATAAATAGGGGCATAGAGTACAAGAGTCCGGAGGTTATGAATAACCTATATAAACACTGGTTAGGCCTCAGTTAGAATACTGCGCCCAGTTCTGGGCACCACACTATAGGAAGGATGTGAAGGCGTTGGAAAGGGCGCAGAGGAGATTTACGAGGATGGGACCAGGAATGAGGGACCGTGATGATGAGGAAAGGCGAGAGAGGCCGGGATTAGTCTCATTGGAGCAGAGAAGGTTACGAGGACCTAATAGAGGTCTTCAAAATCATGAGGGGATTTGATAGGTTAGAAAGGGAAAATCTGTTTCCACTGGTGGGTGTGTCGGTGACTCGCGGTCACAGATTCAAAATAGTTTCTAAAAGAAACCGAGAGGAGGTGAGAAGAAATGTTTTCACGCAGCGAGTTGTTGGAATCTGGAACGCATCGTCTGAAAGGGCGGTCGAGGCCGATTGAATAACAACTTTTAAAAATGCGGTGGACGGGTATTTGAGGAGGACGGGTTTGCGGGTTATGGGGAAAGGGTCGGGGAGTGGGACTGACATTACATTGCTCTATTCAAAGAGCCGCACAAACTCGATGGGCCGAATGGCCTCTTTTTGTGCTGTACAATTCTATGATTCTATGATCTCATTTGTTTTTGAAACAATCAACACTTTCTGCAGCTCTGACTCCCAAGGTGTCTGTTCCATACATTTACTGCTCACTCACTGAAATAGTGTTTCTGAGGATGGAGAAAATTTGGAATGAATTGGACTCAATAGATTATAAAAAACAAATTGCAAATATTAATCTATAGCCCATTCGTCCTTCAGATGAAACCAAAGCCCCATCTGTGCCTTTTCAGGTGAATGTTACAGGTCCCACAGCACAATTGGAAAAGAGAAGGGGCTTCTCGCTCCCGGTTTCCTGGCCAACATCCCGAGCATAAAACCGGCCATTCATTCCATGGTGCTATGTAGGACTTCCACCCACAAAACACGCAGTCGCTGCACTTTACAGTGATTTAGATGATGCGCTTTGAGGTGCATTGATGAAGAGCTTTTACATGTTGGAAGAAAGGATCCAAGTTACGATATTTATTATTTGAATTTCAGAAATCGATTTGAAGCGCTTCTTTGACTTGAATATTCTGAACATCTCCAATCTGCCGGTGAACAATTCTCAATCATTATCAGTAAGTTATGAGCAGGGAAAATAGAAAATTGGGGAAATGTCTCCCCAAGCCACCAGAATCCGGCTCGTAATGTGTGTGAGCCATTGCCCAAGGCAGATCAGGTGAGGAAACACCGACTTTGTGTCTGGAAAACCAGGAGAGGAGTGCAGAAGACACGACTGATCTCTAGCTCTGTGCTGGTGTTCGCTCCCCCACTGGAGCTCTCTACTCTGATCCCATTCCCTGCTCTCTCCCTATCGTATCTGTGCTGGTGTTCGCTCCCCCACTGGAGCTCTCTACTCTAACCCCGTTCCCCGCTCTCTCGCTATCGTATCTGTGCTGGTGTTCGCTCCCCCACTGGAGCTCTCTACTTTAATCCCCTTCCTGCCCTAGTACCATACAGCTCTTCTGATTCCTGTCAGGATTTGGGAAGTCTTTACACTGAGACCTTTATCACATTGGGCCAACAGGATGTTATTATTTTCTTGGCTTATGGCAATCAGAAAGTTATAGACTGCCTTTAGAGAACCTTAACATAACAACTCTTGTTTTCTTTCCTCCACTTCTCCCGCACCTCTCTCCCCCATCTCCTCTTCCTCCCCGGGCACAGTCCCCCGGCAGTGTGTTTTGTTCTGCAATGAATAAAACCAGTCTGAAGATGGATGGGTTCTGTCATCAGTCAGCCAGAGAAGTAACCATGCAGGTAAGTCTCACTCCTTGGTACCAGTTCATCAAGGGATAATAATAATAATAATAATAATAATAATAATAATAATAATAATAATAATCCTTGCAGTTGAGATTGCATGAAGCGGAATTGAGATGTCTCAAAGCACTTCATGGAATATACCCTAAAGTTCAGTGACTGTGTATTTTCTCGGCGAAATTAAGCCATAATCAGTCGTGGAATGAGTGGATCACATTTTATTTGAAGGATTTGTTGGTCAGGACACTGGGCCAACAATCCTGCCTGGGGGCGGGAAAAGGCAATCCCCACGGTCCTCACACAACACCTGCCACCCCATTGCCCCCTCTGCCACCCCCACTGTCCTCACACAACACCTGCCACCCCATTGCGCCCTCTCCCCCCCACACTGTCCTCACACAAGCTGTTAGTTTACCGTTAGTCAGTAGTTCGCGTTAGCTGTTAGTTTACCATTAATCAGTAGTCAGTATTAGCTGTTAGTTTACCGTTAGTCAGTAGTCAGTGTCAGCTGTTAGTTTACCATTAATCAGTAGTCAGTGTTAGCTGTTAGTTTACTGTTCGTCAGTAGTCAGTGTTAGCTGTTAGTTTACTGTTCGTCAGTAGTCAGTGTTAGCTGTTAGTTTACTGTTCGTCAGTAGTCAGTGTTAGCTGTTAGTTTACTGTTCGTCAGTAGTCAGTGTTCGCTGTTAGTTTACTGTTCGTCAGTAGTCAGTGTTAGCTGTTAGTTTACTGTTTGTCAGTCGTTAGCATTAGCATCAAAACCAACAACTTGTGTCTGTACAGCGCCATTCACAAAGTATTTGGCAAAGAGTTCAGTGTATTTTAAATGCAAATGTAGCAGATCTCATGCCAATATTGGGAAGAGAGAGGATTTTCTATCTCCGGTGTCCTGGCCAACATTCCCCTCCCCCCGCCCCCCACCCCCACCCCCCCACTCAGCTCCCAAAAAAATGGTTGCTCATTCCATGGCTATTTGTGGGATTTTGTTGTGTGCAATTGGCTGTCACGTTTGCCCACAAAATACACAGTCACATCACTTTACGTTATATCCTGCGAAGCACTTTGAGACAACCAGATGACATGATAAGGAACTATATTGAATCAAAGGATTGTTATTATTGCAGTAAAACTCACATAAATCGTATCAGTCATGACCATAGCATTTAATATGACTTATGTGAAGTCCGAGTTAAACACAAAGAGTATAAATCATATAAAATCAGATGCAATCAGTAATCTACACTGTGCGTGCATAATTCAATGCAGCCAACAAGTGCACATGAGGGGTCAAGACTACGTTTCCCCTGATTCAATGCATCTTAACCTGTTGCCGTAGGAGTACTTATTGCAAGCGTTGGAATCACATTCAATCCCAGGAAATTAAGCTCTTTTGTGCAGTTCAGTACATCAATTCCCACGATTCAGTACAGCCAGTAAGTGCGGGAGTAATGGAGGATAGGTGGTGGCATTGCGTGTTAGGAGATGATAATACGACTTGTGCAGAGAAATCTAAGTGGTTAGTGGGGCAAGTAAGGCGGGGGACGTGAAGCAGGACAGAGCCCACTGAGCCGAGGGAGCGAACAGGAAGGTACAGGATTAGGAGATCGGAGAGGTAAAGGGGAACAAGACCATGGAGGGCTTTGAAGGTGAGGACCAGGATCTGGATCTGTATCCTCTTTGTGATGGGAAGGCAGTGGAGTTTGGCGCGGATGGGGGAGATAGGGTCACGGAGCCCAGTGCGTGAGGGGATAAGGGCTGCAGAGTTCTGGATGATCTGCAGTCTGTAGAGGGAGGATTTGGGGAGGCCGACAAGCAGTGAGTTTGCAGAGTCGAGCCTCGATGTAGTGAAGGCGAGTATGAGGGTTTCGGCGCCCTGCGGTATGAGACAGTGTCAGAGCCGGGCGATGCTGCGGAGGTGGGGGAAGGCAGAGCGAGTCATGGCGCGAAGGTGGGGTAGAAAGGATAGTTGAGGGTTGAACAAGACCCCCAGGTTCCGGACCGGCTTAGCAAGGTTGAATGTGCAACCACGGATGGCGATATTGTCAGCGCCTGAGGTTTCCCTAAGTTTTCACCCCTCCTGGGATTGGAACCCGGGTGCTCTCACTTGCGAGGCGAGCGCTCTAACCAATACACTGCAGGACTCCACTTATAAAGGTAAGACTTATGTGAGTTTCACTGTATTATTGTAATAGATGGAGCTCATGCGGGATTGGGTTTTTTGACAGGATATCATGTCATTCGCAAGTCAGCTGCTGGCGGACTCTGCTGCGTGGAACAGGCTGGAGCAGGAGGAGAGACTGCGGGTGGCATCCACCTTGCTCCAGACGATGGAGAGGACAGCGGTGACATTAGCCCTCAGCTTAGCCAGCCCGGGGTTCATACACTTTCCAGACGCCCAGCTTGGTAAGTTCCACAGTGAGCGACAGGAGTATCATTTACATGGATTGAGACAATTAAATTATGTTTTACTTTGCAGTAAAATCTTGTGAACACTTTGAGACACCTCAACGACATAACAAGGTGCTGTATCAAAAGCAATGAATGTTATTAGTGCTGGCGATCTTATATTTTTGGAACTGTATCTGGACTCATGAACAAGTGGAAAGAGCCAATCAACATCCAAAAACATAATGATTCTTGCATTTAGTAATAATTTGCACTTGAATTGTGCCTTATCACATGGCTGAGATGTCTCAAAGTGCCTCACAGAACACACTATAAAGTGAATTGATTGTATATTTCCCACAAAGAGTCATGAATTGAGTGATTAATTATTGTAATTTTAGTATTGAAGGAATTATTAACCCCGGAAAGCAATCTGCCATTCAACTAATAACCGGGTTCCTTCTTACTGTGAGGTAAACAGAGGTGTGTGGAGTAAGGAAATCTGACTCAGGTTCTCCTCCGCCTGGGAATCAAACCCAGGTCCTCTCACTTGGGAGGTGAGTGCACTAACCACTGCACTACAGGACTCCAAAAGCTGCCATTTTGTCTTTTAGATCTGCAAGTGGGGGTTATTGATACGGAAAGACCCCCCAGCCAACAGCGAGCCAGACTCTCCACCCAAGGGAGCAGCATGGATATAAACTGGGCAACCATCGCAGGAGGAGAGACGACTGGTAAACTGAAGCTCTCAATTTGCAACAACAATGATAATGACAACAACTTGGCTTTACACTGCGCTATTCACGGGGGCAGCGTCTGGGAGCACTTTAACAGCTTGATGCCAAACTGGAAAGGGATGGGAGGTGACCATACAACAACAACAACAAGATTCCATTTATAGAGCGCCTTTCACGTCGGGAGGATGTCTCAAGGCGCTGTACAGTTGGGTCAGGACCCGAGCATTGGGGGGAAATGGTCAGGGTGAGGGGAGGGAAGGGAGGGAGCGAGGAATAGGGGAACTGGTCAGGCTGAGGGGAGGGAAGGAGCGAGGAGGGGGTAGAGAGTCGAGAGGGGAGGTGAAGGTATGATCAAAGAGAAAGGTCTTGAGACCGGCCTTGAAGGAGAAAAGGGAGGAAGCGGCGAAGGTACTGGGGATAGAGTCCCAGAGCCTCGGGGCTGAGAGACTGAAGGCCCGGCCACCGATGGTAGGGCGGTTGGGGCGGGGGATGTGGAGCAGACTGGAGTCAGAGGAACGGAGGGTACGGGCAGGTAGGTAGGGGATAGTAGGTTGGAGAGGTAGGAGGGAGCGAGGCCGTGAATGGCCTTGTAGGTGAGGATGAGGATAGTCACGGTCGAAGAGGAAACTTTTCAGGTGCAATCTGAAGATGGGCAAAGAGGGGGGAGAGATGGAGGGATTGAGGCAGGGAGTTCCAGAGGTCCGGGTCTGAGGTGGCTGAAAGCACGGCCACCGATGGTGGAGCGTAGGGAATGAGGGACAGGCTGGAGGCCAGAGCCTGGTGAGTGGAGCAGTTTTTGTTATGGGCAGCTGGGTGAACGTAGAACCCAATCACCGTGCTGAAGACTATCCAAACCAAACAGAATTCCATGCATCCCACCTACACAGGGAACTCCCAGAGATAGATTGTTGGAATGGAATGCACTCTCTCTCTCTCTCTCTTTCCCTGGAGGGATGCATCCTGCTTACCTAATTCCCTAAAGCATTAGGCACAAGTTGGTGAGAGCCAAGGCTTGGGGACACGAGGGTGTGCTTTGGGGTAACTGCTAGAGTCTAACCCACTAAAATCACATAGCTTGCCATTGATATCACTGTCTAGCAGACTTGCCCGCTGCTTGTCCAGCTCGGACCACACTACCCATTAGAGCTTTGGCTTGCAGCGTTAACACGAGCTGAGTAGGATGAGTCCCTATCCCCAGTGACTGATGTGCCCCTCCAAGTCCAGAGATCAGGGTGTATTGACTGAAGGCTGTGTAACTGGTTCCGGTTCCTCTCCTCTACTCCAGGTTTAGCAGCCGTCATCTTCATCTCGTACAGCAATATGGACAGGTTCCTGAAGGGGGCTCCTTACAGAGCTCACACCGGTCACCCAACCCCAACCAGAACCCACTTGAATTCCGCGGTAATTTCGGCCGCTCTGAGCAACCGCCAGAGCGACCCACTGCCTGAGGCTGTCAACTTCACCCTGAAACACAAGCAGGTTAGTCCCAGGCCTCAGAGGGATAAAGTGGAGCTCAAAAGAAACTTTTCACAAGATTGGTTCAGATGAAGAAGACCCTTCGGCCCATCTGATCTCAGCACCTCCACAACACCCTCCTGAGTGTCCCCCATCACAACATTGAGCTGCTCTTCAAACGAATCCCAGTGTCGTGGCCTCAAACCCTCTTCCTGGACACCCTATTCCACATGTTAATTACCCTCTGGGTAAAGAAACACTTCCTGGTGTCTGTCGCATCATTTCAGATAAATCCCCCAGTCACTCACTTCATGTTTGTTTGCAGGGACGTTTCTATGCACCAATTGCCTGCTGCGTTTGCCCAAAAAACTACACATTCCCTACAGTTTACAGCTTTGGGAAGTCCTACTGATGCGAAAGGCTCTGTGCCAAATGTGATGATAATAAACCTTGCCTTTGATACAGCCCCTTCACATTGGGAGGACGTCACAAAGTACATCACAGGATTCACAGGAGTAAAACGGAGTGACTCTGTTTTGTGAGTGAATTTGCTTTATGTTCGTTGCCCTGGAATCTTTAAGGTCCACCTGAATAGGGCACAGATGGGAGGCTGGTTCTTTTCATCAGAAGCATTGCGCCTCCGACAACGCAGCACCTCTCCCCCCACCCCCAGAGCTGCACTGGAGCGTTAGCTAAGACTATATGAGTGGGGGCTTGGACCCACATCTTCCCACTCAGGGGCAAGAGTGCTACCAACTGAGGCAGGCTGACTTGAAATATACGGATTATTTGGGGCCTGTCATGTTATGTCTTTGCAGGAGCCTGAAGCGGGAGAGACATTAGTCTGTGTTTACTGGAACCATTCAGCGAATGGGAGTCACTGGTCACCCCGAGGCTGTGAGTTGACACATTGCAATCAAACCCACACCAGCTGTAAATGCCAGCACCTGTCCAGCTTTTCTTTGTTGATGGCCTTCAACCGGGAGGTAAGGACTTTCATAACACTCGCTTTTGTGAATTTGCCTTTCCTCTTCGCCCATCTTCAGATCACGTCCTTTGGATGAAATATTAAACCGAGGCCCCATCCGGCTGTTCAGATGGCAGTAGTGGCGCTAGTGTCCTGACCAACAATCCCCTAAATATAATGGTCACTCGCTCCATGGCTGTTTGTGGCTGCCACATTTCACCCACAAAATACACAGTCACTGCACCGTACAGTATATCCTGTGAAGCGCTATGGGATGTCTCAGCGATGTGATAAGGCGCAATATCAAATGCAAGGATTATTATTATTATTACACCTAACGATGGGAAGCTCACATTAATGTCTCATCCAAAGGGCGGCACCTCTGACAATGGAGTTCTCCCCCCAACACTACATTGGAGCGTCAGCTTAGACTATGTGAATCCAAAGTGGGGCTTGAACCCACAACCTTCCAGCTCAGACATGAGACCCCTACTGACTGACCCAGGCTGATACATCAGAAGCAAATGACAGAGAAAATCAACCAGAAAATGTCTTGTGTGTTTCAGTTGCAGGATTCTTCATCAGACAAGGCTCAGCGCGTTATTACCTACGTGGGGATCACCGTTTCCCTCGTGTGCTTGGGCACCACCATCATTACTTTCCTTGTCTCCTCCAAGGTGAAGAATGTGATAACAGCCACCCACACCCAGCTGTGTGTCAGCCTGTTCCTGGCAGAGCTGCTCTTTCTCACAGGGATCAACAGCACCAGCAACAGGGTAATGATAACCAGAATCCTTACATCTGACACAGCGCATTTCACATTGGGAGAATGGCTCCGAGGGCTCCATAGGATTTCACAAGATCAGTCTGGATGAAGAAGGCCCTTCAGCCGATTTGATCTCATCACCACCAGAACACACGCCCGACCATCCCCCCATCAAAGCATTGAGCTGCTTTATAAATGAATCCCAGCATCCCGGCCTCCCTGTTCCACTCGTTAATTACCCTCAGGGTAAAGAAACATTTCCTGGTGTCTGTCCTGAAATTGTCCGTCTGCAACTCCAAACCCGTGTCCTCTTGATTTGCTGTACAGTGTAGTGACCATGTGTTTTGTAGGTGATTGCAGCAGCCAATTTGACTGGCACACGCGCGTGCGTGTGGGGGGGAGGGGGCCGCAAATGGCAGAATGGGGAGTGGGGAATGTGAGCACAAAGCATTGCATCCACCGAGTATCAGCCCCACACCATTGATTTCCATATACTCAGTCTTTCCCTGGTCAAATGCCTGTCTCCTTGCTCTCCTTCCAGGTGCTGTGTGGGATCATCGCTGGTTGTCTCCATTACCTGTTCCTGGCGGCATTCGCTTGGATGTCTTTGGAATCAGTGCAGCTTTACCTGATGGTCCGAAACCTGAAGAAGATGAGGTTGGCTGGTACTCACCGCCCCGGAGGGCTGCTGTACACACTGGGGTATGTGCCACCCGCAGTCCTGGTGGTTATATGTGCCGCAGTGTACCCCCGTGGCTATGGATCACACAGCAAGTAAGTGTTTTTTGTCTGTGTCCCCCCGTGTCTTCACTTCCCCTGCCTTGCCCACCCCACCATTGGCAGCCAGACCTTCAACCGCTCTGCCCCAACCCTTTGGAATTCCATCCCACAGTCCTTCCGCCTCGCCCCTCCCTTGGCTCCTCAAGACCCACCTCAAAATCCTCCTCTTCTACTACTGCTCTCCACGACCTCCACCCTTATCCCTTATTGTCCAGCACTCTGGGACATGCTCTTAACGTGAAAGGCGCTATTCAGGCATAATTTATTGTTGTTTGTTGTGTGTGTTGTGTGGAGCAGGTGGATGGGGGGGTGGGGGAGGTCCCATTGTTGGGTCAAATTACCATTCTATAGTCACCTTCCCCCTCCCCCCTCTCTCGTTATCTGATGCTGCCTTCCGGAAATGCTCTATGTTTCTTATTGGACATCTCAAAGCATGTCATACGGTTCGCTGTCAGGTGTAGTGATTGTGTCCACCATAATAACAACTAACAACAACGTGCATTTATATTGTGCCCTCCATGTGTGTGAGGGTCTCGGAGAGCTTAGCTTCTAATCATTAGGTAATAATAATAACTAATATCTCCGAATAACTTTCCCTTCTGGTTCTCAATTGTAGCTGCTGGTTACAGGTAGAGAAGGGCTTTGTGTGGACGTTCCTTGGGCCAATCTATTTGATGATTCTGGTAATTATTTTTTAAAATGTTTATGATACTTTACGCTTATAAATATGCACCAACCTGGGCGTCAGCCTGGCTCAGTCGGTTGTGCGTTCGCCTCCGAGTTAAATGGTTGTGGGTTCAAGTCCCACATCAGAGATTTTGAACTCACCGTCCAGTCTGACCCTCCAGTACTGGATGGACCGCATTGTCGGATACTCTGTCCTTCAGATGAGATGTTAAACCATGCTCCTCCGCCTGTGCCCTGTTCAGGTGGAGGTTAAAGATCCTGTGATGCTATTCAAAAAGCGAAGGGAGTTCCTCTCTCCTGGCCGACAATCCTCCCAAATAACATTATTCATTGACTGCATAGAATCGTAGAATCATCATCATAACAATAATAATAATCCTTGCATTTGATATAGTGCCTTATCACATCTTCGAGACGTCTCAAAGTGCTTCACAGAATATACTGTAAAGTGAATTGATTGTATACTTGTGGGTGAAACTCAGCAGCCAATTATAATCATAATAATTATAATTTTAGAATTATACAGAAAAGAAGGTGACTATTCAGCCCATCGTGTCCGTCCCGGCTCTTTGAAAGCACTGTCCAAATTAATCCCACTCCTCCTTCTCTCTCCATAACCCTGGAAATTTCTCTTCCCAAATATCTGTCTAATTTTCTTTTGAAATGTGTTGTTGAATCGGCTTCCCCCACCCTTTCAGGCAATGCATTCCAGATCCAAACAACTTTCTGTGTCAAAAACATTGCATGGCTGTTTGGGGTCATTGCTTCCTCTATAACTCCCTGTTCAGGTGACTATTTCATCAGAGGATTATAAACAACTGCATATATTGCTCTTTTCATAAATATCACATCACATCCCACATAATCCCATCTCCATACTCTTCCAATGACGTGGACATGAGTTTAAATTAGGGCAAATGGGCAATTTCAGGACAGACACCAGGAAGTGTTTCTAATTTGAAGAGGGTGGTCAGGAAGGGGCGGGTGGGGGGTGGATGGGGTGGGGGTGTTGGATGGCGGTGGTGGGGGGGATGGGTTGATGCCAGGTGCTGGGACTCATTTAAAAAGCAGCTCAGTGCTGTGATGGGGGGTGGTTGGGCAGGTGTTGTGGAGGTGGTGAGGTCAGATGGGCTGAAGAGTCTTCTTCATCTGAGCCCATCTTGTGGTTGGGGCTCTGTGGAGAAGACACAGTGGTATTAATTATTTAAATTGCTCAATAGGTCAACACAGGTCTGTTCATGGCCACACTTGTCACCTTGAAAGACGTGCTTTCCCATCGTGATGTTGAAGTCTCAAAGATCAAAGACACGAGGTAAGAAAGCCCGTATCCCAGCGACTTTGTTTCTTTATGATCAATCATAGTAGTAGTACATAATAATACATAATAATATGATAATATTGAAATAATAATCCTTGCTTCTGATACTGAGCCACGTCACGTTGTTGAGACCTCTCAGAGTGCTTCACAGGATTTTTATTGTTAATTGTCGTGACTGTGTTGGCAAAGGTGGAAGCTAAATTGCACATGGAAACATCCCACAAACAACTTTGAAATGTGTGACCAATTGTATCTGGGGGTTTGTTGGCCAGGACACCAGGAAAGAGAAATTCCCATCTCTTTTCAAATAGCTCCACGGGATCCTTCATGTCCACCTCAACAGACACAGATGAGGGCTCTGTTTAATGTCTCGCTGAAGGGCGGTACCTCTGACAACGCGGTGCTCTCTCCCTCCAACACTGCACTGGAGCGTCAGTCCAGATTGTGCGCTCAAAGTCCCCAACACTGGAGCTTGAATGCACTGTGTCTATCTCAGTATTACCCACTGAGCCAACCTGACCTAAAATTGGCTGCTGCGTTTGGCTGGTAAAAATACAGCCACTAAAATTTCTCGGTGATATAAAATGCAACGTGTTTAATGTTGCGGCAATATGTGTGTCTGCCTCCACCTCACCTCATCTCAGAATGATGGGGTAAAGCCCAACCTGTCAGGGCTTGGAGTCACATAGACTAATATGAGATAAGACATAAGCAGAGGCCCTGTCTGCCCGTTCAGGCTGTTTCTCTCTCCCCGATGTCCTGTCTGACAATACCCCACATAAAGGTGACCATTCACTTCCTGACAGTTGAATCACCCTTCAAGAGCAAATAGACAGTCAACTGGGATCCAGGAACAGAAATTTAAAAAGAAATTCGAGGAGAACAGCTGCTGTGGGTTTATAGGGCATAGGAGGCTTGAGGTGATGGTAGAGGCTATTGGTAAACCTTGTGAAGCGCTTTGAGACATCATCTTCACGCAACAGATGCTGTATCGACTAATAATAATCATAATTATTGTGGAGACCTGTAGCTCAGTTGTCACCTTGCAAGCGAGAGACCTGGGTTCAATTCCCAGAAGGGCGAAACCTTGGGCAAGTTTCCTCACTCCACAGCCCTGGTTATAATCCCTCAAGAAAAAGACACAACGACAAATTGGTCACTTCAATGACTGTTCGTTGGATGCTGCTGTGTGCAATCGGCTGCTGTGTTTCACTCACAAATATACCATCAATTCCCTCTACAGTATATTCTGTGAAGCGCTTTGAGAGGTCCAGAAGATGTGAAAAGCACTATATAAATGCAAGGATTATTTGGCAGCCAGCGATGTCTGTGCAAACATCCGTGCAGTGAGTGAGCCGGTTATTTGTTGGTGTGAGCCTTACTCTGACGGTTGTCTTGTTCCTGGGCAGGATGCTGGCGTTTAAAGCCGTGGGGCAGGTGTTTGTCCTGGGCTGTACCTGGATCCTGGGAGCGTTTCACTTCCGGAAGGAAACGGTGGTCATGGCTTATTTATTCACCATCGTCAACAGCTTCCAGGGCGTCTTTATCTTCATCCTCCTGTGTCTGCTAAATCGCAAGGTATGTGCAGCTGCTCTCCTTCTCATAATAATAATCCTTATATTTGAAACAGCGCCTGATCATGTCGTTGCGATATCTCAAAGCGCTTCACACGATATACTGTAAAGTACAGTGACTGTATTTTGTAGGCAAATGTGGCATCCAAACAAGGCAGGTCCCTCCTGAAGATGGAGAAGGAGGGGCAAGGTGGAGGGATAGAGGAAAGTGCTCCAGAGTTTCGGGGCATAGCAGGTAAAAGTGTGGCCACCAATGGTGGAACGGAGGGCACGAGGGACAAGCAGGAGGCCGGAGCTAGTCAAGCGGAGGCAATGGGTTGTAGGTTGGGGAGTAAGCAGGTCGGAGAAGTAGGGAGATGCCAGGACATGAAAGGATTTGAGTGTGAGCATCTTGAAATCAATCTGTTCAGTGATAGGGAGACAGTTGAGCCTGGCTAGACCTGGTGTGATGGGGGTGTGGAGTTTAGTATGGGTGAGTATGCGAGTGGCAGAGGTTTGGATGAGCTGGATTTTATGGATGGTGGAGCTGGGGAGATCGGCGAGGGGAGCATTTGAATAGTTGAGGCGGGAGGTCAGGAAGTGAAGTGGAAGTGATTTTATTTGGGGGAATTGGATGAAGGAAAGGGCACAGCACAGACATGAAGGGCCGGATGGTGTGGGTTTATACGGTTCCACTCGTGAATCCCAGCGCTGTTTGAGCTTCCCTTGTCCCTGTTGTTGTAGGTGAGGGCTGAATATCGTGGGTGGTTCACTGCCGTGCGGAAGATGAGGTTCAAGTCAGAACCTGCCGGCATCCCCTTGACACTCACTTCGGTAAGTGGTACCTCCACAGGACTGACACATACACAAACCCAGGACCAGAGCTGAGCCTTTCTGGACAGCAATATCAATGGTAAGTTATAGAGTTTTATCTGGTGTAAGATTCTATAATTAATGTGTTAAATAATATCTTAAGTTATATTTGCCATGTTTATGTGTACATATATATATACATATATTTGAAACATATGATCAATCTCATATGAGGGATCTTCGAAGAAGACCCTTTCTGAAGGACGAGAAACAAAAAGACTGTTTACAAACGACAAACTGTTCACGTTCCTTATCAGACATTTTCTCATGTCACCCTTTGGGTGATATCGAACAGGGAACTTTACGACAATACTTGGATACCTTTTGATGGACATTGGATTCAAATGAAAACATTAAATTGGACATTTTCCTACTGTCTCTGCCGCAGCATTTGGTTTGAACAACTTAAATTATTGTGAGCCACAGTATACGTGGATACGTAAGAATGATTGAATGTACTTTTAATTACTTATATCCATTATTAATGTGATTAATTCCATAAGATTTGTGTCAGTCCTGACTTCACCACAGGGTCACGAAAATAAATGAAGCCTCACATTGGCGCAAGAACAGGGACCCCGTTGTGCTGAAGTGGGATAAATACAAATGTTTAATATAGTTTAAAGATTAAGTATTGTAGTTTGGTAAGTTATGTTTAGTGAGTTGGAGATTGATTGTTGATGTGTACAGGTGGGGTAGAGGTAATTATACTGAGACATGGCAGTTATACCGGCCATGACAATATTATGTCCTGTATAATTGGATATATTATCAGATACTGTCTCATCCCATTTCATGGCTCATACTCATAGGGACCTTCATTTGCTTCATTGGCTCTATCCACTGCTTTCTCGTTTACTTGTTTATTGACAAGAAAAGATGTGTTGGAGAAGCAGAAGTCAAAGTGAGAGAAGTTGAACTTCCGAATGCCCTCGCGAGAGAGATTAAGTAATTAAATTATCCTCACGCTGGTTAGACTCCAGCAGTTACCCCAATGCACACTCTGGGCTCCCCCCCAAGCCTTGGCTCTTGCCAACCTGCACTAATACTTTCCGGGATCAGGTAAGGGGGATACATCCCTCCAGAGAGAGAGAGAGAGAGCGCGAGAGAGAGAGAGAGAGAGAGAGAGAGCGCATTCCATTCCAACAATATATCTCTGGGATTCTATCAGTTGGGATACATGGAAATCTCAGCTGGGTTTGGAGACTATGAAGCGCGGTGCTGGGTTTCTCCATGTGTCGCACACCCCACTGAACAAAAATAAATGAACTTGGTGTGACAGAGCCTTCTGTAACATTAACCCTTTGCAGGATGAACCCTGATTGGATGAGGAGCTGGAGGTGCAGTGACTACACACAATGATCTACTGTCAGACCGTGTGAGGGGACCACATTGTAGATAAGCTCCGTCACCCTCTACAGCATCTGGCCTGACTGGCCTCGACCATCCAGGGAATCAAGCCTGGACTATCCTGCTCAGCGTATGTCACCCCCACCCCACCCCACACCCCACCCCACACACTTGCACATTAACCCAGCACTTGTCACGTGAGAACAAACACGAAGGGGAGTGGAAATCTGGAGCTCTCTCCCTCTCTCAAAGGGATTCAAATGCTGGATTCAAATTTTGAAGACTGAGGTGGACAGATGTTCTGTTTGGATCAGTGTATCGAGGCATATGGGGCAAAGGGGGTTGGAGTTGGGGTACAGATCAGCCACGGTCTAATAGTACGGCAGAATAGGCTCAAGGGGCTGAATGGCCCACTCCTGTTCCCATGTTCCTCAACGCCGAATGAAGCGCTTATGCATAATGTAATTGATTAGAAATGTGGTTATCGTTGTTATAGAGGCAGAATGTTGCAGCTGATCTAATGCGCAATACATTTTATACTTCCACAACGCCTTTCGTGTCAGGAGGACATCACAAAGTCTGCTGGGTGGTGGGGGGGGGGGGGGGTTGGGGGGGTGGGAATGGGAGTGAGGGGGTGGAGGATGAGGGAGGGGCTTTGAAAGATGACCGAAAGCATAATTAAAAAAGGTAGATCTTGATGTAGACGTTAAATAAGGGGATCTGAATGCGTTTAAGTTCATCAGCGTGGCATGTCAGCCTGGCACAGTGATAGTGCTCTCTTCTCTGAGTCAGAAGGTTGTGGGTTCGAGCCCCATGTCAGGACTTGGAATCACATAGTCTAAGCTAATGCTCCAGGTCAACG
Organism: Callorhinchus milii; assembly: GCF_018977255.1. Classification (NCBI taxonomy): domain Eukaryota; kingdom Metazoa; phylum Chordata; class Chondrichthyes; order Chimaeriformes; family Callorhinchidae; genus Callorhinchus; species Callorhinchus milii. Next base: position 21,564 of record NW_024704770.1, read on the forward strand.
CTGGGGAGCGCTGCGGTGTCGGAGGTCCCATTTTTCTGGTGAGGCCCACAAAATACGCAGTCACTGCACTTTACAGTAAAGCCTGTGAAGCACTTTGAGACATCCTTCTGACCTGATAAGGCACTGTACAAAATGCAAAGGTTATTATTCTTATTATTTTTATTACTATCTTATCAAATTCATATTGGCTGAATTTTATTTCAAGGTGCAATTTGGGGAATGAAAGGGCTTTGCGCTGGATGTTTGTGATCTGCTGTAAACAGTTATATTTCCCATCTGTCTCCACACTATTTACTCCGACACAGAGATAACAATCTCTTGAGAGGCAAAAGACACAAATCTGCATTGTGTTACACCTTTGTAAATATTCCTGTGAAATATTAACTTGATAGGAATAAACATGATTTAAATCAAAAGACTTGTGAGCTGATTGTCGGGAGAGCGATAGTGTGTGAGTGTGTGAAACGTCGTCATTTCAGGACTTGGAACTCATATAGACTGAGCTGCTCCAGTTCAGTGCTCGGGTGGAACACCGCACTGTCAGAGGTGCCGTCCTTTGGTGAGACGTCACATCGAGCTCAACCCTCTGTGCCTGTTCAGGTAGACGTTAGAGATCTCATGGCACTGTTGGAAAAGAGAACGGTTCAAGCCTCCTGAGTGAACACATCACCAACAACAACAGCAACAGCTTGCACTTATATAGCGCCCTCCAGCTCGCCGAGTGAGACAAGCAGCGGGAAAGCTTACTGGGCAGTGCTGTCAACGGCAAGTTATGGGGTTCTCGCTGGTTAGACTCCAGCAGTTACCCCAACACACATCTGGAGTGCCCAAACCTTGGCTCTCACCAACCTGCCTAATACTCTGTGGTTAGAAGCAGGTGTCACTCTGGGGGAAGAGAGAGAGAAAGAAAAAGAGAGCGAAAGAGAGAGCGTCCACAAATATTTAGTTAATCCACTTTACAATATATTCTGTGAAGCGCTTTGTGGCATCTCAACGACATGATAGGGCTCCATGTCAGCACCTCGGGACATCCTCCCGACTTGATAGGCGCTATTTAAATGCAATTTTGCAATGTGTTGTATATCAAATGCGAGAATTATTATTTGGTGAATGTTCGCTGATTGAACGTGAAGTGCTGTATCAGACGCTTAAGGAAATGAGAGACATGTGGCATCAGACGCGTTGTTTTGGAAATGTTTGGCTTTGAATGTATTTTGTCAAAATATCCACACGTATGTGTGTTTTACACTACTAGAAGGAAATTCCACAGTTTCTTCTGATAATTGAACAAACTTGTGCAGTGAATAACTGAGCTAAAGATTCTTGGTACATACTGAGCTTTATTGGTCTGCACTGAGTTGTCTGGTCTCATCAGTAAATTTCCTTCAGCTCCCGAGATAGGAAGTGAAACTCAGTCCAGTTTTTCCCTGGTTTTCCACTGCGTCGCTTCACTACAGATACAAAATTCCAGATTCTAGATACAAGATTCAATTCCAGGCAGAGGGCCAAACCTTGGGCAAGTTTCCTTACTCCACACAGAGCCTAATAATAATCCCTCCAAAACCAAAAACAATAAATCATTCCTCATTTTCAATCTACGACTGTTTGTGGGACATTGCTGTGCGCAATTGGCTGCCGCGTTCGCCCACAAATATACAGTCAATTCACTTTACAGTGTGTTCTGTGAAGCGCTTTGGGATGTCCTCCCGACGTGAAAAGCGCTATATCAAATGCAAGGATTATTATTATTATTAAAATGTTTTACAGAGCAAGGACTTTAGAGAAGCAACTTGGATAGCAGATAAAGTTTCATCCCACAACACTGATATTTATGCCTTCAGGATACTTTTACGTGAAAGGCGCTACACAAATGTATTCTCTGTTTGTTTGTTTGTTCGTTGATCACATCGTTGATATAACCAGAAACGTCCCAGTGATTAACAGTGCAAAGTGGAATGTGGTTCAGTAATTACATAGGGTGTTATGGCACAGAAACAGCCTATTTGGCACAGCTCGTCTGGTGGTTACACTCCACTGGAACTCCCAAAGCCTCCAATGCCCCTTCCGATTCCTCTCTGTTTTCTCCATCACGTACGCAGAAAACTGCTGTAGGACGTGTTATATCCACATGCAAACATTCAGAGCTATGGACTCCTGTAGCTCAGTGGTTAGAGCACTTGTCCCGCAAGCGAGACCTGGGATTGAATCCCAGAAGGGCAAAACCTTGGGCAAGTTTCCTTACTCCACACACCTGATAATAATCCCTCAAAAAAAAACAACTAATTGTCCCCTTCAATCCACGGCTGTTTGTGGGTCACTGCTGTGTGCAATTGGCTGCCGCGTATCACCCACAAATATACAGTCAATTTACTTTGAAGTATAGAAGACGTGAAAAGTGCTCTATCAAATTATTATCATGACTTGGACAGACATCAGAAAGATTACCAGTGCTTTAGAACAGAAGCTGCTCAGTTGGCGGTGGCTCAATTTCAGCCGAACCTGAACGTCCCCTCAGGGCTCTGCAACACTTGGCCAAACTGCACCTAAAGTCTCCACAATGAAGTAAGCCGGTGGGTTCCTCTGAGAAGGGAGCGCACACCCCAGATACATAAAACACAGAAATCTCAATAATAATAATAATAATAATCCTTGCATTTGATATAGCGCTTTTCACGTCAGGAGGACATCCCAAAGCGCTTCACAGAACACACACTGTAAAGTGAATTGACTGTATATTTGTGGGCGAACGCGGCAGCCAATTGCGCACAGCAATGTCCCACAAACAGTCGTAGATTGAAAATGACCAATTTATTATTGTTTTTGGCCTTTTGAAGAGATTATTATTAGGCTCTGTGTGGAGTAAGGAAACTTACCCAAGGTTTCACCCTCTGCCTGGAATTGAACTCAAGTCTCTCACTTGCAAAGCGATTGCTTTAACCACTGAGCTACAGGACTCCATAGATGTCTCAAAGCTCTTCACAGAATAGAATACAATAGTTTCGTTTGGAGACTCTTCAGAGTGCTTTTTTCTTTAATTCCCTTTTAAAACTGTTATAAATTGTGCTTCATTCCAAGTCCTAATATCCCACTACCCAGAGAAAAAAAGATCTTTTATCCCCCGTTGTTCTGATAAGTAGAGCCACTCATCCCTTTTATAATCCCAGTGGATATGCTTGATATTCTCGCCGTGGTCTTGACATCCTCGTCAGAGCGGGACACTGAGAACCGGGCACCACACTCAAAATGTTTTTATTTTGTTCTTTGTATTAAATATGTATTTATTCATCAATATAATATTTGGAACAACAGAAATGCCAAACAAACACAACGCTCAACGTCTTCGGCTGAAATGCCATTTGTTGTTGTTGGTTGAGCCAACAGCCTTCTGAGCTGGAGGTGAGAGTGTTCCTGTCTGAGCCGGGCCGGCACTCGGGGTTGTGAGGAAACAAATTATTGCTGCTGTGATTACTCAATGGATTATAAGGGAATAAAATTGCCTCATCATTGCTGTTTCTTTTGGTGAGTAGCTTTTAAGCCTCTTAGGAACGTACTGGGATGCCATCGCACTGCCTTGAACTGTTCCAGGAATCCCGGGGTGAGGCTTCATTTCCTGCTCTGCTGAGGTAATGGGTTTATTTTTTCTCTGTTTCGCGGATGGATTTGGGCCAAATGGAAATCCGGACGGGACGTGTGGAAGCAGAAACAGTTTGACAACGTTCTTTTTCAGGTTGTCAGGAATCCTGTAGCTCAGTGGTTAGAGCTCTTGCCTCGCGGGCGAGAGACCTGCGTTCGATTCCTTATTCCACACACGTGACTCTGTTTACTTCGCAGTAAATAGGAACCCGGTCGTTAGTTGTTAGTCGATTAGCGGATAAACACAAGTATTTACAGACAGCAATAAAAAAAAGAATAATTTGATCACTCAATCCATGACGGTTTGTGGGACGCTGCTGTACGCAATTGGCTGCCGAGTTTCGCCCACAAAATATACAGTCAATTCACTTTGCAGTATATCCTGTGAAGCGTTTTGAGACGTCTCAATGACAAGATGAGGTGCTGTATGAAATGCAAGGATTATTATTGTCATATAATGATAGTTTGTGGGTGGGGCACAATTTTAACAATAACAGGCATGTGGCACACAGCAGAGCTTTGATGGCACAAACTCACACCCTTATAAATGTTCAGCGATTTCCCCATCTCACTCCATCAGTGCTCAAGTGTTGTGGTAAAGTTTCACCTTCATTTGCACTCAGAGCCAAATCTGTGTGGACAGGTTCTGACTTGACTGAGGGAGAGAGAGAGAGAGAGAGAAAGAACAAGAGCTGCAGAGAGAGAGAAAGAGAGAGAAATAGAGATAGACAGAGAAAGAGAGATAGACAGAGACATACAGGGACAGAGATTGACAGACAGAGACAGAGACACACAGGGACAGAGAGAGAGAGAGACAGACAGAGATAGACAGAGACAGAGACATACAGGGACAGAGAGAGACAGACAGACATACAGGGACAGAGAGAGAGAGAGACAGACAGAGAGGGACAGAAAACAGCGACAGAGATAGAGAGAAACAAAGAGAGAGAGAGACACAGAGAGAGAGATAGTGAGATACAGATAAAGAGAGAGACAGAAAAATAGAGACAGAGAGCGAAGAGACACAGAGACAAAGGAGAAGCCGTTCATGTGACTTCTGAGTGGACACATCAGCCAGAATGAGGAAAGCAAACTGGTTTGGCTTACTGCTGGGTACGTGAGCGGAGTGCGGAGTGATTAGTGGATGGAAACACAGTGAACGCAGAACCCTTTATCTTTTCCCTCTGCGCTGTCGTGTGTCAGCCCGGCTCAGTCGGGAGCGCTCTCGCCTCTGACTCACAGGTTGTGGGATGAAGCCACCACGTCGGGGAGTGGAATCACACAGTCTCAGCTGATGCTGCATTGATAACGGGACTTTCTCTCTCTCTCTCTCTCTCTCTGTCGCGATGTCCTGGCCAGCAATCCTCCAGATAAAATCGATCGCTCACTCCCTGGCTGTTTCTGGGATGTCATTGATTGTCAGGACTCATGTGGAGTATAAACACCGGCACAGACCGGTTGGTCCGAGTGGGCTGTTTACAGGCTGTACAGTCTGTGTAAATTTTTATATGTGATTCCAAGTCCTGACATCGGGGTTTGGACGCACAACCTTCTGACTCAGAGGCGAGAGCACTACGACTGTACCAGGAGGGACATGTTATGAGATTTTTAAAAGAGACCAATGCTTTTGTTTCTCAGTGATTTACTTGGGCAATGTTTGGGAGCCTTTGACTGTCACCAGCCAGACCTGCTCCCCAGGATATCAACAGTCCGGGAATGGGACGTGCCTCGGTGAGTAATAATAACAATAATCCTTGCATTTGGTATAGCGCCTTATCATGTCGTTGCGACGTTTCAAAGTGCTTCACAGAATATGCTGCAAAGTACCTACACACTACATGGCACAGTTTAAAGAGGGTTCAGGAACAGAGAGGGTTCCCATACACAGGGCTGTGAAGGTGACAGGACAGGTTGATAGAGCTGTTAAAAAAGCACATGGGATTTTGGGTTTATAAATCGAGGCAAAGAGTACAAAAACAAAGAAGTTCTGTTGAACCTTTACAAGTCACTGGTTAGACCTCAGTTGGATTATTGTGTGCAATTCTGGACACCGCACCATAGGAAGGATGTCAAGGCCGCGGAGACAGTGCAGAGGAGATTTACCTAATGTTACCAGGGATGAGGGACTTTATTTAACCCGTGGTGGGTGGGTGGGGTGGGGTGGCAAGGGTGGGGAGGGGGGAGAGTTCGGGGGAAGGGGAAAGGTGACCAAAGATTCGGTCAATGTGGAGGTTCTCGAGACGCACCTTGAGTAAAGTGATGGAGGGAGCGAGTTGGAGGGACTCAGGGATGGAATTCCAGATAGTGGTGGCAGATAGGCTTTATGCTCATCCTAAATACGTATCGCTATGTCTCCATGTCTGGAGATCGCTAACCATATCTCTCTGGAATTCTCTCCCTCAATCTCTCTGCCTTGCCCCTTCCTTACCCATCTTCAAAGACCTTCCTCTTCAACCGCGCCCTCCCCTCGGCTCAGCATTGTGCTCCACCACTGTCAAGCTCTCTGGGACACTACCCTGCATGAGGGCCAAGTGGTTGTCGTTATTTCTCTGTCTTTGTATCTCCATGTCTATCTCTGTCTACGTGTCTATCTCTGTCAATGTATCTCTGTGTCTATCTCTGTTAAATGTAGTTCTTATGTCTATCTCTGCGTGTTTGCTCTGTGTGTGTCTGTCGGTCTATATCATCAACTCAGTCCAGGTTCCTACTTCCTGGTGAGTAAACAGAGGCAGGTGGAGTACGGAAACTTGCCTGTTGTTTCGCTCTGACCCGGGAATCAAACCGGGGTCCTCTCGCTTGCGAGGCGAGCGCTATAACCAACGCTGTCATGTCAACAGAACGTCACGTCATTCGCAAGCGTCCTCGTGGGCAGAGACGAGCTGTGGAACAGTATGGAGACTGACGAGCGCATGCAATCTGCTAACGCCTTCCTAACCCTGGTGGAGAAATCCGCAATTGCGGCTGCATTGGATCTGCCCGATCAGGGAGTGAGGAGGAACCAGACGGAAATCATGGGTAAACAACAACAACAACAACAACTTGCATTTGTGTAGCGCCTTTCACGTGAGGAGGACATCCAACGTGAAGGGCACTACAGTGTTAAGTAATTATGTCACGACACCCCGACTCTTACACAATAATGTCATGTATTTGTAATAAAGATACACAGAAATATTAATATTGGTAATAATAACCCCTCAATAATATGATATGATTAATGTAATATTATAACTAATTAATATTCAAAGTGATAATAATGTTACTAACAGTGGTAGGTACATAAATCATTGTTTAACGCATTGAATGCTGTCCCGTTGCCCTCGGAACCGACCTGTGTTTGTGTCCTTTGCTTCTTAGAAGTGGAAGTGCGGATGTTTCGTGGGGAAGGGACATCCGAGCGGGAAAGGGTGAGGTTACAGGCCAGGAACAACACGATGGACATCTTTCGGGACACAGTGACTGGGGGGAAAACCACAGGTACGTGTGGATAATAATAATAATAATCCTTGAATTTGATAGAGGGCCTTATCATGTCATTGAGACCTCTCAAAGCGCTAAACCGAGTCTGTTCAGGTGGATGTTAAATATCCCGTGTGGTGCTATTGGCAGCGAAGCCAGAGAACTTAAGAGTGGTGGAGCACAAGGCCAAGATGGGGGAAGGGGGCAGGTGACCGTGGGCACGGTCGAAGAGGAAGGTCTTCAGGCACGACCTAAAGATGGAGACGAAAGAGGCGAGGCAGAGTGATAGAGGGAGAGTGTTCCAGAGTTTCGGGGTGTAGTGGCTGAAAAGGCGGCCACCGATGGTGGGATGGAGAGCATGAGTGACGTGCAGGAGGCTGGAGCCTGTTAAGCAGAGGCAGTGGATTTAGGGGCAAGTAGGTCAGAGAGATAGAGAGGTGCAGGGCATGAAGGGATCTGAAGACGAGTGCAAGGATCTTGAAATTGATCCATTTGGCGATAGGGCACCAGTGGAGCACGGCTAGAACTGGTGCCATGGGGATATGGAGGTTAATGCAGGTGAGTATGTGGGGGCAGAGTGACATTACTCTATGTCAAAGCTGCTGTGCCAATTCAAGTTGTTGTCGTCGTTGCACTAACATAAGAATCTCCTCCCAACCCCAGGTTTTGGTGCTGTTTCTTTCATCGCCTACAGAGACCTGGATGCGGTGCTGAATGGCACGGAATTCATCATCAACGGAAAAACAAGGCATTTCCACTTGGTCATCTCAGCCTCTCTCAGCCACAGGGCAGATCACACACCCCACCAGACCGTGAATTTCACTCTCAGACACAAGGAGTCTTGGGATAGAGGCCTCACTTCAGTGAGTGATGATGATCAATTGGAATGGGGAAGGGATAACCGCTGGAGCTAATCAATAAGAACCATTTAATCAATTTACCATTGTCAGGTGTCTGAACTGTGCAGACACCCATCACCGTTGATTCCTGGAATGGAATGCGCTCTCTCTACCTGGAGAGACCCATCTGGTTTATTCAGGAAAGCATTAGGCACGAGCGCAGGCTTGGAGACCCCAGGGTGTGCGTTGGGGTAACTGCTGGAGTCTATCCAATTCAAACCACAGAGCTTGCCATTGACAGCACTACTTGTCCACCTTAGACATGTACCTCTACAACTCCACCTCCAGGTCCACTGCTGTCTTCACAAACTGCCTGTTGGACATCAAGAACTGGATAAGAACTAACTTCCTGCAGCTGAATGTCAACAAGACCGAGGCTCTCCTGCTTGGCTCCCGTCAGCGCCTCCTCACCTCGGGCGCTGACAGCATCTCCCTCCATGGATGCACTCTACACTTCAAGGAGCCAATATGGAACCTCGGCATTCTGTTCAACTCTCAACCATCATTCATACCCCACATACATACCATGACCTGCTCTGCCTTTCCCCACCACTGCAATATCGCCCGGCTCTGCCACGGTCTCACACCACAGAACACCGAGACCCTCATCCATGCAGTCACAACATCCGGCTCAATGACACAAGATCCCTGCTTGCCGGCCTCCCCAACTCCTCCCTTTACAAGCTGCAGATCATACAGAACTCTGCAGCCCATGTCCTCTCCCGCACAAGGCTCTGAAAACCTATCACTCCCTCCCACCCGCTCATCCGGCTCCACTGGCCCCCCATCACTCAGAGGATACAGTTCAAGATGCTGGTCCTCACCTTCACAACCCCCCACGGCCTCGCTCCCCCCCCTACCTCTGTGACCTCGTAACCCCCTGCCAACCTGTCCACTCTCTCTGTTCAACGGTCTCTGGCCTGCTGCACGTCCCCCAACTTGCCTGCCCAACCATTGCAGGTGGGCCTTCAGCCTCTCCACACCAACCCTCTGGAGTTCCACCCCCCACCCTTGGCTCATTCAAGAGCTTTCTCAAAACCCTGCTCTTCATCTTGCTACCCCTACAGTCCCTGCCCTCCACCCCTCCTGATCCCACCACCAGCTTGGTTGTGCATCCCTGACTGTCCAGCGCCTTGGGACCTCCTTATATGAAAGGCGCTGTGTAAACACAATGTGTTGTTGATGTTGTTGTTGTTGTTGATGTGGTCATTGTTGATGATGATGTTGTTGATGTCGATGATGTGCTGAGACTTGAAGAATGTAACGGGGAACCTTTTTTCTCCACAGAAGAATGAAAGCGAACTAAAAATGTTCTGTGTTGTCTGGAGGTTCTTAGAGAACAGTGGGTACTGGTCCCATAAGGAATGTGAACTGAGAGAACAGACCGAAACTCACATAAAGTGTGAATGTGACCATCATCACCTGAGATCCTTCGCTTTGATCATGGCTCATCATGACACGGTATCAATCATACTCCTTGCATTTGGTATCGCGCCTCATCACACCTTCGAGACGTCTTCACAGTGTACACTGTATAGTTAAATGAATGTATATTTTGTGGGCAAAATGCAGCAACCAATTGGGCACAGATTCTATGATTCTATGAAGCTCTTTCAACATCATAAAATCATAAAATATTAGAGGACAGAAGGAGGCCATTTGGCCCATCGTGCCTGTGCCAGCTCTTTGGAGGAGCTTCCCAATCAGTCCCATTGACTCGCTCTTTCCTGGTAAATTTTTCCTATCCAATTCCCTGTTGAAAGTTGTTATTGAATCTCTTTCCACCTCCCTTTCAGGCAGTGCATTCCAGATTATAACAAATCTCTGTGAAAAAAAATTCTCCCCATCTCCCCTCTGGTTCTTTTGCCAATTATCTTAAATCTTTGGGTCCTGGTTACTGACCCACAGACCAGAGAATATAGCTTCTCCCTATCTACTCACTCAAAACCCCTCATAATTTTGAACACCTCTATTAAATCATCCCTTAACCTTCTCTGCTCCAAGAACAATTCCAGCTTCTCTCGTCTCTCCACATAACTGAAGTCCCTCATCCCTGGTACCATTCTAGGAAATCTCCTCTGCCACCAAGGCCTTGATATCCTTAATTTAGAGTGTTAGATCTAATCATTTGGTGAGTGTCAGACTGGCTCAGTCAATAGCCCTGAATTGGACACAATACTCCAGCTGAGGCCTAACCAGTGACTTATGAAGGTTTAGCAGAACTTCCTTGTTTTTGTACTCTATGCCTTTAATTTATAAAGCCAAGGATCCCATATGTTTTTTTTAACAGCTCTATCAACCTTCCACCTTCAAAGCCCTGTGTATGTGAAACCCCGTGTCTGTCAGCCTGGCTCAGTCACAGCAATGACGCCTCCGAGTCAGAATAATAATAAATGCTTCCATTTGATACACTGCCTTATCACGTCATTGAGATGTGCCAACGTGGTTCAAGGACATATACTGCAGTGTGGTTTCTAAGTGAAACTATATGAGTTCCAAGTCCCAAACCTCTAACCGCCTGAGCCGAGGTGAGAGCATTACCGACTGAGCGCGGCTGACACACACAAACTGATTGGATGTAATTTTGTGAGTGAAACTCACATGATTGTTGTAACTGTTTACAGGATCCTCCCTTTGCTCTGATTATCATCAGTTACGTGGGGATTATCGCTTCCCTGGTGTGTCTGGCCATCAGCATCGGCATGTTCACCTTCTGGGCCAAGGCCAAAAACTCACTGACCGTCACCAACATTCAGCTGTGCCTCAGCCTGTTCCTGGCTCTCTTCATCTTCCTCGTTGGCATCAACCAAACCAACAACCGGGTAAGACAACCACAACAAGGAGTCCTCCAGTGTAGTGCTTCGCGCTCTCACCTCACAAGTCAGAGGACAGGGTTCGATTCCTGGAGCGGGGAGAAGCCTCAGGCAAATTTCCTTACGGCTCACACACTCCTCTGTTTACGTCGCAGTAAGTTGATTGTAAGTTGATTGGCGGATAGCTTTTCTGGACGTAATAATTCCTTCAAAATAAACACAAAATAAAAAGTTTGATCACTAAATCCACGACTGTCTGTGGGACACTGCTGTGGCAATTGGCTGTCATGTTTCCCCTCAAAAATACACAGCCAATTCACTTCACAGTATATTCTGTGAAGCGCTTTGAGACGTCTCAATGATGTGATGAAGTGCTTTATTATTACCCCCGGGAATTACACCTGGGTTACTATTTACAGCGAGATAAACAGAGGCGTATGGAGTAAGGAGACTTGACAAAGGTTTTGGACTGCCCGGGAATTGAACCCGGGTCCTCTCGCTTGCCAGGCGAGTGCACGAACTGCTCTGCTACAATCCCTGTAGATATGAGACCCCGTGGGCTTGTGTTTAACGGCGTTGCTGTGTTGATTTCAGATTGTGTGTGGGATTGTCGCTGGTCTGCTCCATTACTGGTTCCTGGTGGCATTTGCCTGGATGTTCCTGGAAGGTGTACAGCTGTGCCTGATGGCTCGGGACATCCAGAAACTGCAACAACCCACTCCGCACTTCCGAGGCTGCATGTACGCTCTGGGCTACGGAGTCCCAGCTCTGCTGGTGGCTGTGTCTGTCGCTGTGGGTTACGAGGGCTATGGCACCCACAAGCAGTGAGTACCGTCCTCGCTGAGCCATTCCTGGCGTTTTCTGCTTCACGTGTTAATGCTCACACGCCACTGGGTTGCGCACACTCACACACGCACTCACGCTCACACACATGTGTACACTCACATGTGCACACGCACTCACCTACACACACACTCATACACACACTTATACACACACTTATACAAACACACACACATCGCCCCACCCCTTGCCAGGCCTCGCTGGGCCTCTGTCACACAGCAGATCCTTACCCTTCCCACCCCATTCTGACGTCTCATCCGGATTCCGACACCTCTGACAATGCGCCCCCCCCCCCCCCCCCCCCGCCCCAGCACTGCATTGGAGCAGTGTCAGCTCAGGCCGTGCGATTCCAAGTCCCGACATGCGACTGAAACCCAATCACCTCCCTACCCATCCCACCTGCTCACACCTCACTCCGCTACCCGCTCCTTTTGCTCAGCCGGGCTCCGGCCTCCTGCACTGCCCTCGTCCCCCTCCATTCCACCATTGACAGCTGTGCTTTAAGCCACTACCCCCTCAACCTCTGGAACTCTCTGCCTCAATCGCTCTGCCTCGCCCCGTCTTTGCCCGTATTCAGGCCGTGCCTGAAGAGGACCTTCTTCGACCGCGCCTACGGTTACCTCCCCCCCAACCTCCCGCCTCGGTGTCAGGTTCCGCACCTATTAAGTGCTCCAAGATGCTGCCCTGTTTGAAGGCAAATTGTGGTTGTTGAATATTTATGTGTCAGCCTGGCCGGGCTCAGTCAGTAACGCTCGCGCCTCTGAGTCAGGAGGTTGTGAGTTCAGGACCCACATCGGGACTTGGAATCACAGAGCCTAAGGTGACTCTGCAGTGCAGCACTGGGGGGATGTTGCATTGTCAGAGGCGCCGTCCATCAGATGAGATGTTAATCCGAGTTCCTGTCAGTGCTCTGTTCACTTGGATGTTAAAGATCCTGTGGGGCAATTGGAAAAGAGGTTCTCTCTCCCTGTGTCCAGGCCAACAGTCCCCAAATAAAATTGGTCACTCACTCCATGGCTGTTTGTGGGACATTGCTGGGACGCTGGGAGAGAGAGAGAGAGAGAAACTTGTTTTAACGTCTCATCCGAAGGATGGAGCCCCTGACAATGCATTGCTCCCACCAGCACTGCACTGGAGCTCTGGCCGACACTGTAAGTTCGAAGTCTTGACGTTGGGCCTTGAAACCACAATTTTTTTTGACTGAGAGGCACGAGAGAGCGCGAGCCACTGAGCCAGGCTGACACCTACCGTCTCACCCTAAACATCCCTGCTCACTGTTGTGTTGTGTGGTTGATTTCCAGCTGCTGGCTCAGTGAAAAATATGGATTGAGATGGAGTTTCCTGGGTCCCATCTGTCTGATCATTGTGGTAATACTCATGGAATGACATACATGGTGCAGTACCCAAACTAACCAGCAGGTGTCGGTATAGCATTGGGAGAAGAAGGCCAATTGCCCATCTGTTGGCTGCGACATCGCTTGCGATCTCGTCTCTCAGTCAAAAGGTTGTGGGTTCAAGGCCACAGCCTTCTGACTGAGCCTTTGAGCTCACAGTCTAAGCTGATGATCCATTGATGTGCCGGGGGGGCACTGGGACTCATTGTCGGAGGCGCCGTCCTTCGGATAAGATCCACATCGGGAGGTCTACACGTCAAAGTGTGGATGTCCAATGGATGACGGCAACAACAACTTGTATTTACATGTCACCCTTCAGGCCGGACGGCTTCTCACAGCATTTATATTTTACCACAAATTACATAGATTTACACTGAGTGACCGGCAGAGAAACAGGCCTTTTGCTCCAAACAAGCGGTGCCAGCATTTACACAGCCTCCGTACCCCCTCCCACACCCTCTATTCCCTCAGGCGGAGGTCTCGCTTCCCCTTATAAACGCTCTGGGATGCTATCCATAGATATTTGGGGAGGACAAATATGCAGAGTTTTGGGGAGAGAGGGGAGGAGTGGGATTTAATTTGGACACGATGGGCTGAATGGTCTCCTTCTGTGTTGTATGATTCTACCCTTCATGAGGTACACTATATAAAAGTAAGTTGTTGTCAATGCATCGACACTATGTGATGCATTCACCACTTCAGGCATCGAGTTTCTCAATCTCACTGCCCTCGTTATGAAGTCTTTTCTCCTAATTTCTCTTTTAGATCCTCTCGTTGCTCTCTTACACTCGTGTTACCAGTTCGGCCACAAGTGGAAACAGCCTAATTATGCAAAGCTTTATAATGTTTGTAATTTTAAACACCGCTATTAAGGATTATTATTATTATCATTATGATTACTTCAAGTGTCTCCTCTCTGGTGAAGAAAGGTCTAACTCAGTCAGTCTATCATGACAGCACAGCCCTGGAATCATACATTACAACACATTGTAAGCGAGATTTGATACAGAACCTTTCCCATTGGGAAAACGGCTCAAAGCACTTCACAGACTTTTACTGCAAGTGACTGTGTGTTTGAAAGTTAAGTTGCAAAGGAAAAGGAGAGATGACCAGTGGCCCAGTTGAAGGGGAAGGTGATTAGGTGGGATTTAAAGATAGGAGTAGGGTTAACGACAACAAATTACATTTACACAGTGCCTTTCACATGGGTGGAATGTCCCAACGTGCTGGACAGTCCGGAATTTGGGGGATGGGCATGGAGGGCAGGGAGGATGGCGGTAGGAGGGTGACCAAAGCCAGGTTCGAAGAGGAGGGTCTTGAGATATGCCTCGAAGGAGGCACGGGAGGGAGCAAGACAAAGGGAATGTGGGATGGAGTTCAAGAGGGTGGAGTCAGAGAGGCTGAAGGCCTGACCGCTGATGGTGGGGTGGACCAGGTGGGGGACATGGAGCATACTGGGCAGGGGATGTGGAGCAGGACAGAGCTCATGGGGGGAGGTGTAGAGGGAAGGAATTCCAGGAATTAGGGACATAGTAGCTGAAGGCTTGGCCATCAATGGTGGTGATGAAGGACATGGACCTGTGTTAGTTGAGTATATGGTGGTGGTGGTGGGGTTGTTGGAGGGCGAGGAGCGGGTTATGAGCAGGTCAGAGAGTGATAGGGAGGTTCTTGGGTGTGAGGGGGAGGACCATGAAGTCCACCTGTACAGAGACAGTGGAACCTGCCGAGGACTGGGGTGATAGGCAACATGATAATGGAGTTCTGTAGTGTATTGGTTAGAGCATTCACCTCGCAAGCGAGAGGACCTGGGTTTGATTCCCGGGCAGGATGAAACCTTAGGCAACTTTCCTTACTGCACTCGCCTCTGTTTACACAGCAGGAAGTAGGAACCCGCTAGTTATTTGGTTGGTGGATCAGTTTCAGGGGTAATAAGCCGTTTAAATTAAAAAAATTGGTCACTCACTCCACGGCTGTTTGTGGGCAATGCTTTGCACAATTGTCTGCCACGATTCCCCACAAAACATACAGTCAATTCACTCTCCAGTGTATTCTGTGAAGCGCTTTGAGGCGTCTTGAAGACATGATCAGGTACTGTATCGATTGCAAGGATTATTATATCATATATATGTTATATTATTTTAATGACAAGTAACTTATTGCCCGACAGATCAACCTTGCTCTGTACGTGACGGTGCTGTGTATCCTGAGGCACAAGGTCACCATGCGGAGCATGGAACTACCAAACATCAACACCAGGTGAGGGACAGCAACTCTCAGCTCCTGCACAGTGTTGCTGTCTGGCCGCTTGTTAATGTTTGCCTCAAAATACAGTCACTGCACTTCACAGGAAAATCCTGAGAATCTTGTTCTCTTGTTCTCCCCCTCCCATTCCCCTTCCCTTCGCCCCTTCCCTTCGCCCCTTCCCTCCCTTTTTTGGCTTCCAGTTTTTGAGGAAGTGACATGAACTCAGTGAAGAAGAAGTGACATATACGTCGGCCGTCTTTACGTTACAGTCAGGTTTACGTGCCTGGAGCAGGGATATACCAACAACAACAACAACTTGCATTGCATCCCAGAGAGCTTGCAGGGCCCGTCTCTCTGTATTACTTCCCTCCCTGCAGGATGCTGGCGATTTAAGCCGTTGGACAACAATAATTATGTTCCTTACCGTTGTTAGAGCGCCTTTCACATCCCAGAACCCTTCCAGGGTTCAGTGTAAAGCCCAGTTACTGTGTGTTTGTAGGTGACTGTGGCAGCCAGCGATGTCTGTGCAAACATCCGTGCAGTGAGTGAGCCGGTTATTTGTTGGTGTGAGCCTTACTCTGACGGTTGTCTTGTTCCTGGGCAGGATGCTGGCGTTTAAAGCCGTGGGGCAGGTGTTTGTCCTGGGCTGTACCTGGATCCTGGGAGCGTTTCACTTCCAGAAGGGAACGGTGGTCATGGCTTATTTATTCACCATCGTCAACAGCTTCCAGGGCGTCTTTATCTTCATCTTCCTGTGTCTGTTAAAACCAGAGGTAATTGATGGTGGAGGGGGTTGAGGGTGGGGGTGAGTGTGTGTGTGCCGAGGGCGGGGGTGGAAGGGGATTTAATACGGTGTCTCTGAGCAGGTCAAGACTTCAGCTCTCAGATGTTTTCGGTGTCAGACCGGCTCTGTCGGTAGCGCTCGTGCCTCTGAAGCAGAAAAAGGTTTGGGGTTCAAGCCCCATATCGGGAATCGGAACTCACATACTCTGAGCATTTTCGGAGGTGCCGTCCTTCAGATGAGACGCTAAACCGAGCTCCCGTCTGTGTCTGTGCAGACGGTCGTTGAAGTTCCTGTGGCGCTGATCTCTCTCCCAGTGTCCCAGCTGACAATCCCTGGCCAGATCCCTGGATAATCCCTGGCCACATAAATTCGGTCACTCACTGCGTGGCGGGTAGACTGGGGTTATGTTCCTGAGAGCAGAGGACGGTTTCATTGCCGTTTCTAAAATAACAAACACAATTGACAGCATCGAGGTTCGCAGAATGTTCTCTCTGTTTGAAGAATAAACATAAACCTTATAAGACTGCCATGATTTAACACTGCAAGATAAACAAGAACAACAACAGGCGAGCGAGGCAGGGGACGTGAAGCAGGCCAGAGACCGCTGAGCGGAGGGAGCGAGCAGGATGGTAGGAGTTTAGAAGGTCGCAGAGGTAGGGGTTTGAGAAGCCACTGGAGTTGGGTGAGGATGGGGGGGATAGGGTCACAGAGCCTAGT
This sequence comes from Callorhinchus milii, assembly GCF_018977255.1. Taxonomy (NCBI): domain Eukaryota; kingdom Metazoa; phylum Chordata; class Chondrichthyes; order Chimaeriformes; family Callorhinchidae; genus Callorhinchus; species Callorhinchus milii. The sequence goes on from NW_024704770.1 coordinate 38,350, forward strand.
GCTGGAGAGGACGCGAGCTGCAGAGTTCTGGATGATGTGCAGCCTATTGAGGGAGGAGTTGGGGAGACCGACAAGCAATGAGTTTGCATAGTCAACCCTTGAGGTAGTGGAAGCCTGTATGAGGGTTTCGGTGGCCTGTGGTTTGAGACAGTGGTGGAGATGGTCGATGAGTCAGAGGTTGTGGAAGGCAGAGCGGGTCATGGTGCAGATGTGGGATAGAAAGGATAGTTGAGGGATGTAAACTTAGTGAACTAAAAGAGAATTTACTTTACAGTGTATCCTGTGAAGCGCTTTGATCCCTCTCGACAACATGATCAGGCGCTGTATCAAATGCAATGATTATTATTATTGGTTGTTACCAACTGAGCCAGACTGCCACACGGAGATCAGAGGCACAGGACAGTTAGGGCTAAGGTGTGGAAACAGGACAGAGTCTGTTATCACTGGTATTGGTATCGTTTTGTCCTCAGGTCAGGGTTGAGTTGCAGAGATGCTGTGCCACAACCAGACGGAGATAGAAGGAACCGAATTAATGAAAAATTGGAGTCCTCAGGGCTGTGCTGGTGTGAGATCAGGAACTCATCTCAATCCAAAGTGTGTTCCCTGAAATTCACCATCCCTCCTCATCCACTTTCAGCCGAACACAACCACTTTCACCCGGAACTCTGAATTCTTCACACTGAGGAAGATGGACATCACTGAGGAACAGTCTTTTGGACCCAATGAGCAACTGGGACATGGATTGAGAGCTCCTCTGGGCGCCCAGAGCAGAAGGCTCTGGGATCAAACCCTGACTCAGGGACTTTGAGCCCACAGTCTAAGGAGAGAGCTCCACATTGTCAGAGGCGCCATCCTTCAGATGAGACGGTAAACCAAGCTCCCGACTGTGCCCTGTTCAGGTGGACATTAAAGATCCTGCAGGGCAACTTGGAAAATGAAGGGAGTTTCTCTATCTCCTGGTATCCTGACCAACAGTCCCTCTCCCACCACCACCCCACTCCCCTCCCACAACCCCCCTACCCCCACCCCCAATCCCACCCCGACCCCCACCTACATAAAGTTTGGCTGTTTGTGGAGATGGTGCTGTGAGCAAATTACCCGCCAGGACACGGGGAGAGAGAAAAACATTTTTGTCTTTTCGAGCAGTGACCGCAGGATCTTTTAACGTCCGATCTTTAAGGTCGGTGTCTCTGACAAAGTGGAGCTCTCTCTCCGCACAAAACTGCACTGGAGCATCAGCCTCGACTGTGAGCTCAAAGACCCAGACACGGAGGCTTGAACCCACAAAACATCTGACTCGGAGGCGAGAGCACGACCCACTGAGTCAGACTGACATTCAGTTGGCAAAGTCCTCAGGAACCAAACTCAACAGGAAATCATCACAGATATTTTTTGCACTATTGCTCCGTGTCAGAGAAGAAGATGAAAGGGCCTCAAATCCGCCCTCTCCAGACTGATCTGCTGGTGGATTTGGGGAGACAAAGGGACAAAAAAATAATCATTTGGTCACTCAATCCCCGACTGTTTGTGGGACGCTGCTGTGTGTAATTGGCCGCCATGTTTCGGCCACAACATACAGTCAATTCCCCTTACAGTCTATCCTGTGAAATGCTTTGAAATGTCTCAATGACGTGATGAGGTGCTATATCAAATGCAGGGATTATTATCACTGTTATTATTATTATTATTGAGGGGATCTGCTTTCACAAAGGGCCAACGCAGACACTGTGCTGTTGTTTCCTTTGTGGGATTTATAGTTTGTCTTTCCCATTGTCTGTGATTTCTGCTCATTGAGCCACAAACCAGAGACTTTATTTTCTTTAATGTTTGGATTCCTTTAAATAAAGTTATTGGGGTTTTAATTTGGCAAAGGGTTTGTTTGGAACACATTTACTTTCCTGACGCTCAGTGGTCAGAATGTTCGCCTCTGAAGTGAGTGGACCCGGGTTTGATTCCCGGGCAGAGCGAACCCTCAGGTACGTTTCCTTATTCCACAAGTCTCTGGTTACCAAACAGTATGTAGGAACCCGGTTATCAGTCGAATGGCAGATAGCTTTTCGAGGAATAATAATCCCTTTCAAAAATAACTTATTATTATTTGGTCATTCAATCCATGGCTGTTTATGGGACGCTGCTGTGTGCGATTGGCGGCCACGTTTCGTCCACAAAATATACCGTCAATTCCCTTTACAGTATACTCTGTGATGTCTCAACAACATGATAAGGCGCTGCACTAAATGCAATGTATGTTATTGATATGAATTGAGAACTTGATCTCGAAGACCCTGATGTGGAGCTTCAACCCACAACCTCTGACCCAGACGGGAGAGAGAGAGAGAGAGAGAGAGACCGGGCTGACACTTCCGCAGGTCGCTGTTCTTTCTTCGTTCAGCTTCACGTCTATGAACTTCAAAGTGTTTGTCAGTTTGTGGAAAGAAAACACCAAAGCAGCATTTCTGTGACCACATGTGGCTGCTCACACCTCACCGCAAACTTCCACCATCGGCCACCTGACTTGCTCGGTTGTTTATGAAGACACGGCTCAGGTCCACATTATCCTTCGACAATACTAATAATCCTTCCATTCCATATAGCGCCGTATCAAATTTTCTAGACGTCTCAAAGCGTTTCACAGGGTATACTGTAAAGTGTAGTTCCTGTGTATTTTATGGGCAAAACAACAACAACAACAACAAGATTCCATTTATAAAGCGCCTTTCACGTCAGGAGGACGTCCCAAGGCGCTGCACAGTTGGGTCATGACCCGAGCATTGGGGGGAAATGGTCAGGGTGAGGGGAGGGAGCGAGGAGGGGGGAAATAGTCAGGGTGAGGGAAGGGAGGGAGCAAGGAGGGGGAAATGGTCAGGGTGAGGGAGGGAAGGGAGGGAGCGAGGAGGGGGAAATGGTCAGGGTGAGGGGAGGGAAGGGAGGGAGCGAGAGGGGGGAAATGGTCAGGGTGAGGGGAGGGAAGGGAGGGAGCGAGGAGGGGGAAGAGAGTCGAGAGGGGGCCGTCAATGGCACACAGCAGCGTCCCACAAACAGTCGTGGATTGAATGACTTCAATTGAAGTGTTTTGAGATGTCTGAAGATGTGATAAGGGGTTGTGTCACTCTCAGCCAATGTACCAACTTGTACAGAGCCCGAAACCAACACAGCCGCTGTCACCCTGAACTCCTAGTCCTTCACACTGAGGAAGATGCACATCGCTGAGGCTTTTGGATGGGTTTGTGTGTGTGTCAGACTCCCGGCGGTGACAACAATCCCTTCTTTCCAATAGTCTGTGGGATATTTAACACTTTAACACGGTGAGAGGTGAGAGCGAGTGCGGCTGAGCCAGGCTGCAGGAGACCGGTTGTGAGCAGAGACACATCCACACACCAAGACTGTTGGCAAGGATTTCCTGCAGCTAAATCTGTTTTGACATTAATGCACATGACTGTTTAGAGAAGGGGAGTCCCGAGTTACACAAAGAAAAATATGAGACAGTTTCCGGCAAATTCAGAGTGACTTTAACCTAATCCTCAATCCTTACATTTGCTATAGCGCCTTATCACGTCATCGCATCTCAAAGCCCTTCACGGTATATACTATAAAGTGGATTAACTGTGAATTTTGTGGACGAACCATAGATTTTTAAAAAAATATTTTGCATTTTAGATTATTTGGGCCACAAACTATATAGTCACTACATTTTACAGCTTTGTAATGGCTCAACGATGTGACAATTCACAGTGTCAAGACTGAGGTGGACAGACGTTTGTTGGATGAGGTACAGAGGAGCCGAGATCTAATAGAATGTCAGAACAGGCTCAAGGGGCTGAATGGCCTTCTCCTGTTTATCTGTTCCTATGATCAGATGCTGTATGAAATGCAAGGATTCCAATTATATTATTATTATTTTTCCTCCTTTCCCAAACCCCTCTCCATCTCCTTTACCACAGCGACATCAGTCTGAGAGACTGGTGCTGTTAAGCTGTGCTCAGAAAGCAACAGGTATGTCAGAGGTGGTCAGTCTGGTGTCCTCACCTCAGAAGCTGTGCAATAAAATCACACGCACACATACACACACATAGAGATGCACATGCACTCGCACACACAGCACACACCACACACAATACACTCACAGCACACAAACAGCGCACACACCACACACACACAGCAAACATACATATGCACACACACACACACAATACACTCACAGCACACAAACATCACACACACCACACACATAGCTCACACACATATGCACACGCATACACATAGGAACATAGGACTTAGAAGCAGGAGTAGGCCATTCGGCCCCTCGAGCCTGCCCCGCCATTCAATAAGATCATGGCTGATCTTCTAACCTAACTCCATCTGCCGCCTTATCCCCATATCCTTAATCCCTCTATCCATTAGAAATCTATCAGTCTTAATCTTGAATATGTTCAAGGACTGACCATCTATAGGCTTCTGCGGTGGAGAATTCTATAAATTCACTGCCCTCTGAGTGAAGAAGTGTTTCCTCAACTCTGTTCGAAAAGGCTGAGCCTTAATCTTCAGATTGTGACCCCTCGTTCTAGATTCTCCTCCCGGGGGAAACAGTCTCTCACTGTCTACTCTGTCAAGCCCAATAAGAATCGTATATGTTTCTATAAGATCTCCCCTAATTCTTCTATATTCTAGAGAATGTCGGCCTGGTTTACCCAACCCATCCTCATAGGTCAAACCCCTCATCTCAGGAACTAACCAAGTGAGTCTCCGCTGCACCCTCTCTAAGGCGAGTACGTCCTTTCTTAAATAAGGGGAACAAAAGTGCACACAATATTCGAGGTGCGGTCTCACCAAGGCCCATTGCAGCAACACTTCCCTCCTCTTGTATTCTAACCCTTTTGCAATAAATGTCAATATGCCATTAGCCTTCCTGGTTGTTTGCTGTACCTGCAAACTAACTTTATGTGACTGGTGTACAAGGACACCCAAATCCCTCTGAACACTGACACTTTCTCACCTCTCCCCCTCTAGAAAATAATCTGCTTTTCTATTTTTCCTGCCAAGGTGAATAACTTCAGACTTTCCCACATTATATTCCATCTGCCCCCTTCTTGCCCACTCACCTCGCCTGTCTATATCCCTTTGCGATCTTTTTGTGTCATCCTCTGAGCTTACTCTCCCACTGAGCTTAGGATCATCTATGAATTTACATAGTTTAAGTTCTATGCCCTCGTCTCGAGCATTGATGTAGATTGTAAATAGCTGAGGCCCAATCACTGATCCTTGTGGCACTCCACTAGTCACGTTCCGCTAATCTGAGAAGGACCGTTTATCCCGACTCTCTGTTTCCTCCCCGTTAGCCACTCTTCAATCCATGCGAATACATTGCCTTTAATTCCATGGGCCCTAATCTGGTGTAGTAGTCTTTTATGTAGCACTTGTCGAACGCCTTCTGAAAACCTAAATACACTACATCTCCTGGTTCCCCCCTATCTAACCTACTAGTTACATCCTCAAAGAACTCTAAAAGATTTGTTAGTGTGACTTCCCTTTTGTAAACCTTTGACGACTCGGCCTAACCATGTTATGGTCTTCCAAGTGCCCCACTACGACTTCCCTAATTAAGGATTCTAGAATTTTCCCCTCCACTGTCAGACTGACTGGTCTATAGTTCCCCATCTTCTGGTTCAGTTCCTTCTTAAATAGCGGTGCTGCGTTTGCGATTTTCCAGTCAATGGTGACCGTTCCAGAATCCAGAGAGTTTTGGAAGATCAAAGACAAGACGTCCACTCTCTCAGCCGTCACCTCTTTTAAAACCCCGGGATGTGGGCCGTCAGGTCCAGGGGATGGGTCATTTTTCAATCCCAACAGTTTCCTTAATCCTTTAGTGTTAATTCCCTTAAGTTGGGCACTAACATTAGCTTCTTGGTTCCCCTCTATATTTGGTAAGTGTTCACTGTCTTCTAATGTGAAGACAGAAGAAAAGTATTTGTTTAATGACGGCCATATCTTTATCTCCCATTATAATTCCTCCTGTCTCTGCCTGGAATGGACCCACATTCACTTCTGATACCACACACAGCACATGCACACACACACACGCACACACACACACACACAGCACACACGCACACACACACACACAGCACACGCACACACACACGCACACACAGCACACAGCACACACACACACGCACACACGCACACACACACATGCGCACACACACGCACACGCACACACGCACACACACACGCACACACACACACACACAGCAGCGTCAGCCTGGAATATGTTAGCTGAAAGTTTCTAATATGGGGGTATGAACTTTGAAGCGCTCTGAGACGCCGTCCGGCGTGGAGGGCGCTATGTGAATCCAAGTTGTTGTTGTTGTTTAGTTCAGAGGCGAGAGCGCTGGCGGCTGAGCCGGACTGGCACAGAGAAAATAAACGAAAAGAGAGCATTAATGTTCAGTGCGAGTAGAGTTGAGTGCTGCCAAACTTTAAGAGGGCTCCTCCCCCTCTTATTCGCCTGTTGCTAAAGTTTTTTGGGTGTGTCTCATATAACTGTACAGTTTATTTCCCTTCTCCCTGAGTGTGAGTGTGAGTGTGAGAGAGACAGAGCGAGAGAGCAAGAGATTACTGGTGGACTTTCTGTAAACTGGTTGTGAGGAACTCTGTGTCTGGGATCATGAACACTGAAGTCCTTATTCTGGGTAAGTTAGTTCAGGACATCAGTGTGTGAGCAATACATGTCCTGTCTGTTTGACTGTGTTAAACTCTCGTTTGCTTCCCTGTACTCTTCCTCTTTATTAGATTCACAAAACTCTACAGTTCTTCCTGTCTCGCTGTCTCATCCACCACTCTCTCTCTCTCCTTCTCATCTCTTTCTTTCTGCCTCTCTGAGATATAAAACACTCAGGTCTTCTTACTCTCTCTCGTGTCGGACACTGGAGACCTTCTCTCCTTTCACTTTCTCCAAAATTATAACAAGAATAATAATCTGTGTATTTGATGTATCACCTTTTCACGTCGGGAAGACGTCTCAAAGTGCTTCTTGTTATTTTACTGTAAAGTGCAGTGAAGGTGTAGTTTTTAGGCAAACGCAGCAGCCAATTTGCACAGAGCACTGTCCCGCAAACAACTGTGAATTTTATCGTGGAGGGAGGGAGGGAGGGAGGGGGAGGAGGGAGGGAGGGAGGGAGGGGAGGGGGGAGGGGGAGGGAGGGGGGAGGGAGGGGGGGGAGGGAGGGAGGAGGGGGAGGGATGGGGGAGGGGGGAGGTTTTGTTGGGATAGTTCCTTCTTTAATTTGCTGCCAATATCCACTTTATTTCCAATCGATTCACTACCCTTTCGGGCGATCATTCCAAATTCCAACAACTCGATGAGTGAAACATTTCTTCTAACCTCCCGTCTACTTCTTTGATAGATATCTTAGGACTGTGACCACGAGTCACAGACACACCTACCAGCGGAAACAGCTTTCCCTATCTCACCTGTCGAAACCTTTCATGATCTTGAAGACCTGTATCAGGTCCCCGCGTAACCTTCTCTGCTCTAATGGGAAAAGTCCTAACTTCTCCACTGTCCTCATAGCTAAGGTTCCCCACTCCTGGTATCATTCTCGTGAATCTCCTCTGCACCCTTTCCAGTGCCTTAATATCCTTCCTGAGGTACGGTGCCCAGAACTGGATCCAGTACTCCAGCTGAGGTCTAACCAGTGTTTTGTACAGATTAACCATAACCCCTACTCTTATACTCTATGCCCTACTAATAAAGCTCAGTAAACCAAATGCCCTTTTACTGCCCTGTCTACCTGCTCCGCTCCCTTTAATGATTCGCTTACTTGAACACCCAGATCTCTCTGTACATCCACCCCCTAAGATTGACTCCAAGTCTATATTGCCTCCTATCATATTTCCTCCCTAAGTGTATCACCTCACATTATCCACATTGAAATCCATCTGCCACGTCAGCCCATTCCACATTCTGTATGTCTGCCTGCAGTTGGTTATAGTCCTCCTCACTATTTACTACCCGACCTAACTTTGTATCATCTGCAAACTTGGAAATAGTGCTCCCTGTGCCCAAGTCCAGATATTAATATATATTAGAAAGAGCAGTGGTCCCAATACCGATCCCTGGGGGACCCGCTGCACACCTCCTTCCATTGCAAGAAACACCCATGAACCACCGGCCCTCTGCTTTCTGTCACTCAGACAGTTCCTAATCCAAACGGCACTGTCCCCTTTAATACCGCGGGCCTCTAATTTTTTTAAAAGTCATTGCCTTTGGATTGGCCCCACCCGACCTTTAACTAACCTTTTTTCCTTTATGTGCTTGTAAAATATTTTAGGATTCCCCTTTATGTTACCCGCTGACCTCTTCTCATGCGATCTTTTTGCCTGTCTGATTGCTCCTTTAAGGTCACGTCTGCATTCTCTATAATGCGCTTTGCTATCCTCAGTATCTTGCGTCTTCCAATTGTCGTACGCCATCTTCTTCTTTTTCATCCTAGACAGAATATCCCTGGCCATCCAGGACGGCTTGGTCCTCGCACATTTCCCTTTTGTGGGAACATATCTATTTAGACCCTGAGCTATCGTATCTTTGAAGATCTCCCATTGCTCATGAGTCATTTTACCTGCATTCTTACTTGCCAGTCCACCAACTCCAGGTCCCTTTTTAGCCCATCAATATTAGCCCTTTTCCAGTCAAACATTTTCACCCTTGACTGTACTTCTTCCCTGTTCATGAGTAATCTAAATCTAATAATATTATGGTCACTGTTACCTCGATGCTCCCCTACCGAAACCTGTTCAACCTGACCTACTTCATTCCCCAGGACTAGATCCAGCAATGCTTCCTTCCTCGTAGGACTGAAGACATACTGCTCAAGAAAATTTTCCTGTACACAGTCTATGAATCTTTCTCCTGCGCTGCCCTTAGTGCTGCTATTTTGCCCTCTATATTGGGATAATTGAAATCCCCCATTATGATAACTCTGTTTGCCCTACATCTGTCCGTGATCTGGTTGCAGATCTGCTCCTCTATCTCCTTCCCACTGTCTGGTGGTCTATAGTAAACCCCTATCAGTGTAACCACTCCTTTCTTATTTTTTATCTCTAACCAGATGGATTGTGTTGTCGGGCCCTCCAGAGCCTCGTTCTTATTTAGGTGCGATTATTGGCCGGGACACCGGGAGAGAGAGAAACTCCCTTCTCTTTTTATATAGTGCTGTGGGATCTTTGACATCCACCAGAACGGATGGGGAGTGAGGTTTAATGTCTCATCTGAAGGACAGCGTCTCCGACATTACAGCGCTCCCCAGCACTGCACTGGAGATTCAGCCGAGACTGTTTTTATGAGCATTAGTTGCCCAGTGTAAACCCGACCCCCAACAACAACAACAACAACAACAACTTGCATTACCCCCTCACTCAGGATAGCGTCCCAGAGCGCTTGACAGTGGCGGTCGAAGAGGAACGTGTTCAGGCACGACCTGAAGGTGGGGAAGGAGGGGTCAAGGTGGAGGGATTGAGGGAGAGAGATCCAGAGTTTCAGGGTGTAGCGGCTGAAAGTGCGGCCACTGATGGTGGAACAGAGGGGACGAGCGACCATCAGGAGGTCAGAGCCAGTCGAGCAGAGGCAGCGGATAGTGGGTTGGGGAGTAAGCAGGTCGGAGAAATTAATCCGTCCGGTGATAGGGAGCCAGTGGAGTGGCGAGGGCTGGTGTGATGGGGTACGGGGTTCAGTGTGTGTAATAGGGAGCCAGTGGAGTGGCGAGGGCTGGTGTGATGGGGTACGGGGTTCAGTGTGTGTAATAGGGAGCCAGTGGAGCCTGGTTAGAGCTGGTGATGGGCGTGTTAGATTTCATGCTGTTGCACTGTGATAATTATAATAATAATATTCCTTGCATTTGATATAGCGCCTTATCACACCTTCGAGTCTCAAAGCGCTTCACAGGATCGACTGTAAAGTGAATTGACTGTATGTTTTGTGGGCGAAACGCGGCAGCCAATTGTGCACAGCAGCGTCCCCACAAACAGTCGTGGATTGAAGTGAAAAATGTATTATTATTATTTTATGAGGAATTATTACCCCGGAAAAGCAATCCGCCAATCGACTAACAACCAGGTTCCTACTTACTGTTCGGTACACAGTGGATTGTGGAGTAAGGAAACTTGCTCAACATTCCCCCTGTGCCGGGAATCGATCCCCGGTCCTCTCGCTTGCGAGGCGCGCTCTCTAAACACTGAGCTACAGGACTCCACGGTCAGATTGTCAGATGTTGTAAACGTGTCTTCTGGTTGTTTTCAGTGATGTGGGTTTGTAGTGTGTGGTATCCACAGCTCGTCACAAGCCGGGAGTGCCCGGATGGTTATGAGCTTTCACCGGAATATGTCTGTGTTGGTGAGTCTCAAACTACACCTACAATCACAGCTGCTCCTCCTCTCTCTCCCTTCTCCACCCTCCTCCCTCCCCTCCTCTCTCTCCCCTCTCCACCCTCCTCCCTCCCCTCTTCTCTCTCCCTCCCCTCTTCTCTCTCCCCTCTACACCCTCCTCCCTCCTCTCCTCCTCTCTTCTATCCCTGCTTTCTACTCTCTACCTACCCTCCTTCTCACTCTCCCTCTCCCTCCCTCTCTCTATCTCCTCCCCCTTCTTTCCTCCCTCTCTCTCTTCCTCCACTCCTCTCCTCCCTCCTCTCTCCTCCACCTTTATTCCCTCCGTTATCTTTGCTCTGTCCTCATTTTAAACCCTCCACAGTTGTGCTCCACTGAGACCGATTGCCCTGATGCCTCCGCTCGGCTGGCATAGCCTTCTCCCTGTCCCCTTCCTGTCTCGCTCCACCATCAGTATCGAGCCTTCAGGCTTTCTGCCCCCACCCCCTGGAACTCCCTCCTGGAGCCCCTGTGCCTCACCCTCTCACTTGTCTCCTTCAAGACCCGTCTCAAAACCTTCTCATGTTGGTTATGGTTCGATGTTGTCTCAGTCTCTGTGTTCCTGACCAAAGCTGTTTCCCTTTTCCTTTCTGAGCAGATACAGACGAGTGTGAGACTTATGGTGATTCAACGTACATTACCTCACTGTGTGGTTCATACACACTTTGTCATAACGTACCCGGGTCCTACTACTGTACCTGTCAACAAGGCTACGTCAGTCCTTCTGGAACAACTAATTTCACCCAAAAGACAGAGTGCGAAGGTGAGCACAATTCTCTGTTGTACATTTTGAAACCAGGTATTAATTTATTGCTCTGTGTCTCTCTGGAGTTGACAGTCACAGCCTGATATTCTCTGTTGTATTCTCCATGTCTTCTCCCCTCATCCTCCTCTCTCATCCCTCCTCTTGGGTAACTCAGGCTCACCCCCCCCACCACCTCTCCTCCCTCCACCCTCTGCGCCACCATCTCTGGGTAAGTCTTCAGTCCATAGGTCTTAACCTTTGGCTCTCCGTCCCTCTGCCCCTCCATCTCGTCCCCTCTCTTTCTGCCCTAATTTGCCTCAAATCAAATCTAGCAAATCGAGAGCACTCGCCTCGCAAGCGAGAGGACCGTTAGGCGAGGGCGAAACCTTGTGTTCAATTGGCTGCCATGTTTCTCCCACAAAATACAGTCAATTCGCTTACAGTCTGAAGCACTTTGAGATGTATCAACAATGTTGGGGAGGATAAGTTTGCAGAGCTACACGGAGAGCGCGGGGCAGTGGGATCGAACTGGACAGCTCTGTTCAAAGAGCCGTCACAGACACGATGGACCGAATGGCCTCCTTCTGTGCTGTAAAATTCTGTGATCTTTCATGCTATGAACACTACAAGGTGTGGTATATCAAAAGCAAGGATTATTATTATTAAATCCCAACACACTGAGGTCACCTTGGACCATTCCAATGCCCTCCGCGCTGGTCCCCCACCTCCACCACACACAAAATTCAATTAATTCAAAACTCCGCACCCAGAGAATTAGAAACTCCGCACAGAACTCTGTGCCCCCATCACCCCAGTGCTTTCCAGGCTCCACTCACTCCCAATCACTGAACGGATCGATTTCAAGATCCTCTCACTCGTTTTCCAACCCCTTCAGGCCCTCGCACCTCCCTACCTCTCCGATTTGGTTACCCCCCATTCCACCACCAGCTGCCTTCACTCGGCCGGCTCCAGCCTCCTGTTTGTCCCACATCCACTCCGCTCCACCATTGATGGCTGTGCCTTCAGCCACTGATTCCCAAAACTCTGGAACTCTCCCCCTCAATCTCTCCGTCTTGCCCCTCCCTCCACACTTTCAAATCTCGCCTAAAAACCTTCCTTTTTTGCTTAGCCGAGTGTCTGACACATGAGAAGCCCATCACCATTGCTCAAGAGTATTCAAGTCAAATTTAACATTTTAAATATCTCGATTAAATCGCCTCAACTTTCTGAACACCAGAGATTATATATTACATCATATTTAACATTATATGAATATTAAAGTATGCAACCAAGGTAATCCAACCCGTCTTAGAATACGAAATACAAGTCATGGATGGGACGGAACTTGCCAAGAGGGGGGAAGCTGAGAGGCGTTAGTTGACTTGTCTCTCTCTGTGTCACAACACAAACAGGATGCTCGGCTGAATTGTGAAATCTTTTGAGATCAGATCCCCAGAGTCCCACTCGACTGTACAGTGTCTGGTCAGGCCACACCTTGAGCTCCATAAAGTTCTGGTCACTGTGACATGAGGGGCTACCCAGGTCCCAGAGACGGTGCAGAGGAGAGCAACGAGGATGGTCCCCATTAGAGGAATGAGCTACGAGCAATGATTAGACAAAATAATCAGCTCTTCAGTTCTTGAGAGAAGGTGTCTCAGAGGAGACCTTATAGAGTTGTGTAATATTGTAAATGGGATGGAATCCCAGATCAATACTTTGGGATGTGCTGAGACAGCGGAACAAGAGGCCACGGGGTTAAGTTTGCAAAGGGCCAATTTTTCAGGGACAGACACCAGGAAGTGTTTCTTTACCCAGAGGGTAATTAACAAATGGAACAGGTGGTGTGGAAGGGGTTGAGATCAGGACAATGGGAATCGTTTAAAAAGCAGCTCAATGCTGTGATGGGGACGGTCGGCGAGTGTTGTGGAGGTGATGAGATCAGATGGGGTGAAGGGACTTCTTCAACCAAACCCATCTTGGGATCTTGAAGGCTGAAGTGGACCTTTTCGTGTTCATTTGCTGCCCTCAGGAGGAGGGAAAGGTTTGGTGCAACTTGAAGTCCGATTCCTTGGCAGCTTCGTATTACATGAGCCTTTCAACAGTAAAGAGACTTGTTCAGGCGGACGTTAATGATCCCTGTGGCCCTGTTTGTGGCAATTTGTTTGCGCAAAATTGGCTGCCGTGTTTTCGCCCACAAAACACATGGTCACTTTACAGCAAGTCATGTGAAGCGCTTTGAGGCACCTCAATGACATGATGACATGTGTGACCCGACACATGTCTGTGCTTCCCTCAGTGTTTTGGGACATCCTCCCGATGTGAAAGCGCTATACAATGTAATCTTCTTCTTGTTGCTGTCTCGTATCCAGTTAGAATGAGGCTGCTTTTGAAGCTGGAAGGAAAGAAAGAGAAAGAGAGGGAGGGAGGGAGAGAGGGAGAGGGAGGGAGGAGAGGAAGAGAGAGGGAGAAAGAAAGAAAGAAAGGGAGAAGGGAAAGAAAGAAAGAAAGAAGAAGAAGAAAGA
>NW_024704770.1:52062-101800 GCF_018977255.1 Callorhinchus milii
TACAATAGCAGGGAAAGGCACGCAGCAAGTTAGATCGGAGCAGAACTGAGACCTGAACGAGCGGCTTTTGTTGTAACACAACAAGGACAATTTACTGTGTTCGTTCCACACAGAGGGAGATTGACCCCTCATGTGGAACTCTCTGCAGCTTGGATCTGAGACTTTCAAGCTTGGCGCTGGGTTTCCGCGTGGGCCATTAATCACTCTTAATAGTGACAATTGTTCACTGTTAATTTTCGGGGGTTATTAACTTGTCAAACACAGCAAATGTCACTCTTGTGTCACTTACAGATCGCGACGAGTGTGAATCCAGCCCGTGTGGCTCCAACGCAACGTGCACCAACACAGAGGGAGCGTTCCTCTGCAAGTGTGACGCAGGGTTTGCCTCCATCAAAGGAGAGACTGAGTTCACCAACTTAACGATTCGCTGTGAAGGTACAACCTGAAGACGGGGAAGGAAGGGGGCAAGACGGAGGGATAGAGGAGGGGTTTCAGGGCATAGTGGCTGAAAGCTCTGCTCCCAATGATGGAATGGAGGGCATGAGGGCCAACAGGAAGATGGAGCCAGTCGAACGAGGCAGCAGGTTGTGGGTTGGGGAATAAGCAGCTCGGAGAGGTAGGGAGGTACCAGGGCGTGAAGGGATTTGAAGATGAGTGTGAGGCACTCGATTCTCCCCAACCTTCCATGACTCATGGTGTAAGGCAGAGTGTAACCTAACAACCTTTTGTGTAAATGCAGTTTGTGCTTTCCTTCTTGTTGTTGCAGATATAAATGAGTGTGAAACCAAATTTGGTTTGTTCACCTGTTCATTTCAGGCAACGTGTTACAATACTATTGGGAGCTTCTACTGTAGCTGTTACGAAGGCTACGAAACTATTCGAGGGGAAAGGAACTTCACAGTCAAATCATATTGCAAAGGTAAAAAGGAAATTCACAACCAACAATAGTAACTTGCATTCACACAGTCCTGTCGCTCAGTGGTTCGAGGCTTGCCTTGCAAGCACAAGGACCTGGGTTTGATTCCTCGGCAGGACAGTAAGTTTCCTTACTCCACATGCCTCTGTTTGCCGAGCAGTAACAACAACAACTTACATTTATATAATGCCCTTCAGGCGGAGTAGTGTCCTGGAGCGTTTGGGTAAGTAAGTAAGAACCCAGTTGTTAGTCGATTGGCAGATCGCTTTCTGAGGGTTATAATCCCTCCAATTTAATCCACGACTGTTTATAGGGACCCAACTGACCTACACAAAAAATCACTCTTAATGTTCAGGATTATGAAATTATGACACAGCAATTGTCAGCCCTGTGTTCCTTACAGATCGCATCGAGTGTGAATCCAGTCCGTGTGGCTCCAATGCAGGTTGTCAGAACACACTGGGAAGTTTCTACTGCGTATGTGATCCCGGCTTTGTCACCAGCACTGGAAAATCTTTTTTCAGTGACGACAGCACTCTCTGTGAAGGTAAATCATTCCCCCATTCCCACCGCCCCCCCCACTCCCCCCCACACCCATTGTTTGTGCCTTTGAGCCCCTCAGTGGGACTGACATAAACACACTTCAGTGCAATGTGGTGGGAATGCTGCTTCATCAGAGGCGCTATCCTTCAGATAAGAAGTTACACTGAGCTGTGCCCTGTTCGGGAGGATGTTAAACATCCCGAGATGCTGTTGGAAAAGAGAAAGGAGTTTCTCTCTCCCACACACCGTCATGAAGTGAGTGACCAACTGTATGTGGGGTATTGTCAGCCAGGACAGCGGCACCTCTGACAATGCTGCGCTCCCCCCGGCACTGCCCGGTAGCGTCAGCCAAGACTGTGAGCTGAACAACAACAACAACAACAAGATTCCATTCATAGAGCGCCTTTCACGTCAGGAGGACGTCCCAAGGCGCTGCACAGTTGGGTCATGACCCGAGCAGGGGGGAAATGGTCAGGGTGAGGGGAGGGAAGGGAGGGAGAGAGGAGGGGGAAATGGTCAGGGTGAGGGGAGGGAAGGGAGGGAGCGAGGAGGAGGAAGAGAGTCGAGAGGGGAGCTGAAGGCACGGTCAAAGAGAAAGGTTTTGAGACCGGCCTTGAAGGAGGAAAGGGAGGAAGCAAGGCGAAGGCACTGGGGGATGGAGTTCCAGAGCCTGGGGCTGAGAGGCTGAAGGCCCGACCACCGAAAGTAGGGCGGTTGGGGCGGGGGACGTGGAGCAGACCGGAGCCAGAGGAACGGAGGGTACGGGCAGGTAGGTAGGGGGATAGTAGGTTGGAGAGGTAGGAGGGAGCAAGGCCGTGAATGGCCTTGTAGGTGAGGATGAGGATCTTGAAATCAATCCTCTGGGGGATGGGGAGCCAGTGGAGGCGAGCGAGGGTGGGAGTGATGTGGTCCCGAAGCCTGGTGCGGGACAGTACACGAGCTGCAGAGTTCTGAATGACCTGCAGCTTGTGGAGGGAGGTGGCGGGAAGGCCGGCGAGGAGAGAGTTCCCATAGTCCAGCCTTGAGGTGACAAAGGCGTGAACCAGGGTTTCAGCAGCGTGAGGGGTGAGGTAGTGCCGTAGTCTGGCGATATTCCGGAGGTGATGGAAGGCGGTGCCAGTTGTGGTGCGGATGTGAGGGAGAAAGGACAGCTCAGGGTCGAACAAAACGCCGAGGTTCCTGACTGGCTTTGAGAGGTGGAGAGTGCAGCCTTGGATGCTGATGGTGTCAGCGCCTGAGGTGCGGAGGCGCTGACGTGAGCCAATCAGGAGGGCCTCGGTTTTTCGCACGTTGAGCTGAAGAAAGTTGTCTCTCGTCCAGGACTCGATGTCGGACAGGCAGGCTGTCAGGACATCGGTGGTCGTGGAGTTGAGAGTAGAGGAGGAAAGGTAGAGTTGGGTGTCATCCGCATACATGTGGAAGTTAACCCCATGTTTGCGGATGATGTCACCAAGGGGGAGCATATAGAGGGTGAAGAGGAGGGGACCGAGGACAGAGCCCTGAGGGACACCACATGAGACAGTACGGGGGGTGGAGGAGAAGCCATTCGTTGAGACGAAGTGAAGACGGTGGAAAGGTACGACCTAAACCATTCAAGGACAGTGCCTTGAAGGTTGAGGTGGGAGGACAAGCGGTGGAGTAGGATAGCGTGGTCGACCGTATCGAATGCTGCCGATAGGTCGAGGAGGACGAGGAGACAGAGGGAGCCCTGGTCACAGATGGTCAGGATATCATTGGTGACCTTGACCAGGGCAGTTTCTGTGCTATGAGCAGCACGGAAACCTGACTGAAGGGGTTCAAAAAGAGAATGGGTGGAGAGGAAAGAGCGCAGTTGGGAGGCGACAACTCTTTCCAAGACCTTGGAGAGAAAGGGGAGGTTGGAGATGGGCCGGTAGCTTGATAGCTGCGACGCATCAAGGGAGGGTTTTTTCAGGGTGGGCGTGATGATGGCAGTTTTTAATGGAATGGGGACAGAGCCAGAGGAGAGGGACAGGTTTATGATGTCAGTGATGTGTGGGGCAAGAAAATGGAGCTGGGAGATAAGGAGTGGAGTGGGGATGGGGTCAAGGGAGCAGGTGGTTGGTTTTAGGGATAGGATGAGTTCAGTGACAGAGGGTGGGGAAACGGGTACGAAGGTGTGTAGGGGAGGATGGGTAGGAGTCGGAGTGTGGGAGGGAAGGGGTGGGTGGTGGGTGGAAGTTGGAGGGGAAGTGACCGCGGAGCGGATTCCCTTGATCTTGGATTCAAGGAAATCCAGCATCTCCTCGCAGTGAAGGTTGGAGGAGATGACCTGCGCGGGGTGGCGGGGGGACGGAGGAGTCGGGATGTGGTGGAAAACAGTAGCCTGGGGTTGTTCTTCGCCTCCAGGATTATCCTGGAGTAGAAGGACGACTTGGCCGAGGCTAGAGTGGAGCGGTAAATTTTGAGGAGGTCCAGCCAGATTTGTCGGTGGACCGTTAGGCCAGATTTGACAAAGGTGCGCTCAGCAGCCCGCACCTGGCATTTCAGTGAGCGGAGGTGGGTGGTGTACCAGGGGGAGGAGCGGGAGTAGGAGACAGTGCGGGAAGTGATGGGGGCAAGAGTATCGAGTGTGGAGGAGAGGATATTGTGGAGGAGGGAGAGAGGAGAAGAGGGGTCGGTGAGGGTTGAAGGCCAGAGGGAGAGGAGTTCAGAGGACTCCAAGGCATCGGTTAGGGATTGTGGGGGTAACTTCTTCCAAGGGCGGTAGAAGATGGTGGTGGGTCTGGTGGAGGTGGGGAGGGGGGTGGAGGTGGTGAAGGAGATGAAGTAGTGGTCGGAGATGGCCTTGTCGGTAATAGTGACATCCGAGACACTGAGGCCCCGGGTGATCACCAAATCGAGTGGGTGGCCGTGACTGTGAGTGGGGGAGTTTATGTGTAGGGAAAGGTTGAGTGAGGAGAGCAGGGAAGAGAAGTCTGTGGAGATGGAGCAGGAGGGGGTGAAGTGTAGGTTAAAGTCGCCCAGGATGATGAGGCGATCAGAGGAGAGGCAAAGAGATGTGAGGAGTGTTGAAATGTCAGAGATGAAGGTGGGAGAGGTTTTAGGGGGCCGGTAGAGGAGGAGGATTTTAAGGGAGAGGAATGAGGGGTGGGAGAGGGTGAGGTGCTCGAAGGAGGGGAAAGAGCCAGTGGAGTAGGGGGATAGGGCAAGTGGTGTCCTTGAGATAAGGGCAACACCACCGCCACGGCGGTTGGGGCGGGGGATGTGGTGGGAGGTGTAGCCGGGTGGCGTGGCCTCCGTGAGGGGGAAGGTGTCGCCTGGGGTGAGCCAGGTTTCTGTCAAGGCCATGATATCAACGTTCTCATCAAGGATGAGATCGTTGATGACCAGGGCCTTGTTGCAGAGGGAGCGGACATTTTGCAGTCCGATGTGGAGGGAGCGGTTGACAGAAGGGTGTGTGGGAGGGGAGGGGGGTCCAGGTTGTGAGGCAGGGGTGGGGGGAATGGGGATGAGGGAGGAGAGGTTGACTCCCCGGGTCTGTGTCCGGGGTGGCTGGCGAGAGTGGTGGGGAATGGGGCAGTCGGTGTGGCTGCTGCTGGACAGCCAACGCCGAGTGCCACGGTGAGCCCGGCGGAGGATTCCCAGACTGGAACAGAGGGAGGTTGTGGGAGGGTCAAGTGGGGATAGAAGACGAGAGGGACGGAGAGAGAGGAGGAGAGAGCGGGAGAGATGCAGAGGGGGAGGGTTTGGGGGAGAGAGAGAGGGGGAGGGAGGGAGGGGGTGAGGGGGCTCGGGTCAAAGCGGCAGCCATAGTGCGCACGCGGGGACCGGGAGCGAGCGGTCAGGTGGATGGCATTATCCCGTAGATTGGGGCATCGAACCCAACAGGACCATAGTGGGCTCTGATGTGAGCCCTGGGGGGGGGGGGGCGCAGAGGTTTTTTTTTTTTTTTTTTTTTGTGCGCGCACTCACCTGAAAACTAATCTATGACGTCGCAGTTCCCCCGCTCCGCCCCCACCCTCCCTCCCCTCCCCCCGGCTGAACTCGCTCCGGCGTCGAGTTTAAGTACCTGGGTCAGTAGGCCCAGGCTCCTCCCCGCTGCCGCTCCCCGACTGGACACCTTTGGTCACCTTCCCCTCCCCCTCCCCCAGTGAGGGGGTGAGTGAGTGGGTGAGTGAGTGAATGAGTGAGTGAGTGAGTGAGTGAGTGAGTGGGTGAGTGGGTGAGTGGGTGGGTGGGTCGGTCAGTCAGACAAAGAAACAAACAAAGAAACAGAGAGGAAGAGAAGAAGAGAGACAGAGGAAAAATTGAGGTAGAAAAATAAAGATAGAGGAAGAAGGAAAGAGAGACAGAGAGAGAGCAAAAAAGAGAGCGGAAACAAAAACAAACTTGTATTTTTATCAGTTCCCGTTCCTGAGCTGATTTCGCAGATGTGATCCTTTCTCATCAGATGTTTTTATTACAGATATCAATGAGTGTCAGTCCAGCCCGTGTGGCTCCAACGCAACTTGTCACAACACAAAGGGAGGTTTCCGGTGTGAATGTGACAAAGGGTTTGTCTCCAACACCGGAGAAGGTTCTTTCAACACCATCACTCACTGTAAAGGTAAAGACTTGACTGTCCCTCTCAGACAATCCCACAGCGATGGCACTGCGCTTCTGTTTGGCTTTGATCTTCCTTGACATCTGCTGTCGTTGCTCCATATCTGTCCCGTCCATGGAAATGGGCAACACAGTAGAAGGCCTTTTGGCCCATTGTTTGTGCCAGTGTTTGCTCCTCCAACAAACCATCCACCCATATCCCCATTCCCTGCTCCTTCTTCATGTCCTGCAGTCGCCTTCCTCGGCATGTGCCCGGCTCGTATCCCTGTGGAGATCATTGAATGCACTGTTTGTGCTCTGGGAGCTACACTGCGTGAGGGGCAGTATATCAATGCACGTTGGTGTTGTTTGGCTTCGAGTGTGGCTATTGAAGGCTTTAACGCAGTTTCTAAGGATGGGTCTTTGACCCTTGGTTGCTGAAGAATAAAATGAAATCATTCTTGTTGCAACAATGCACTGTACACTGACTGCCGTCCTTTGGATGAGATGTTACTCCGAGGTCTCGTCTGTCTGTTCCGGTGGATGTCAAAGATCCTGAAGGCTATTCCAAAAGAGACGGAAGTTTCTCTCTCCCAGTGTCATGGCCGACAATCCCCCAGACACAATTAGTCACTAACTCCATGGCTCTCTGTGTGTCATTGCTGTGTGCAACATTAGCTGCTGTCTTTTCTCACAAAACACAGTCACTGCACTTTACAGCAAATCCTCAAAATGTATGAATTAATGCATTTCCCTCTCAACACGAGGCTCTGTGAGCCGATCACCCCGATCCTCACCAGGCTTCACTGCTTCCCCTTCCCCCAGAGGATCGAGTTCAAGATCCTTGTCCTCTCATTTAAAGCCATTCACGGCCTTGCTCTGCTCCACCTCTGTGACCTCCGAGAACCATACCAAATTGTCCACTCCCTCTGCTCAGCGGCCACTGGCCTGCTCCACGTCCCCGCCATGCCCACGCCACCATCGGCAGTCAGGCTTCAGCCTTTTTGCCCCCACCCTCTGAAACTCCATCCCAGAGCCACTCATCCTCGCTCCCTCCATTGAATCCTTCAACGCCTTTCTCAAGACACTCTTTAACCAGGCCTTTGGTCAGCCTTCCACCTTCACCCTCTTTACATCAGACTGCAGCTCAGGTCCAAACCCTTGACTGTACTATATGTCCTCCCTCCGTGAAATGCAATGTATCAATGCGATTTGTTGCTGTTCGACAATGTTTAGAGAACTGGAGACTCTTTAGGCTTAAAAGAAGATGTCTTAGAGTTGGCCATGTAGAGATGTACAAGAATTTTCATGGGATTCAGACAGTAAACACCGAACAATACTTTCCATTGCACCGAGGCAGCAGGACAATCTGGCACAGCTTCAGAGTTGCATTGGGCAGGGCGGGCACCAGGTAGTATTTCTTTACCAAGTTGGTATTGATGCCTTGGATCATTTATCAGGAAGGCTGACTGAGGCCTGGACGCTGGATTCATTGTAGAAACCTCTTGATGCTGTTAATGGATGGATGGTTGGACGAGTGTTGTGGAGATGATGAGATCAGATGGGCCGAAGGGACGTCTTCACCCAAACCCATCTTGTGATCTTGTGTGTGTGGTCAAAGAGGAAGTCATTGAGACAGATCTTAAATGATGTGAGGGAGGGAGGAAGTTGAAGGAAGTCCAGGGTGGAGATGGTGTGGGTCAAACAACCAAACAATTACCGAAGCTATAGACCATGTTATACCCATCTTTTGATCTTATCACAGAAAGTCCACGTTCCCTGAAACTGTGGCTGTTTTCACACAGACAACAATTACTAGGATTTTCTTATTACAGATCGCGACGAGTGTGAAAGCAGCCCATGTGGCTCCAACGAAACTTGTCACAATACGGAGGGAAGTTTCCACTGCACGTTTGATCCAGGTTCTGCCTCCCGCAACAACACAACCAATCACTCTGAAGTAAAGGCTTGACTTGCCCTCTCGTCAATCTCAGAGCAATGGCGCTGAGCTTCTGTTGGAATTCTGCTCCCATCCTTTGGAATTCCATCCTTTGGAATTCCATTCCTCAGTCCCGTCGCCTCACTCCCTCCCCGTCTGCTTCAAGGAATGAGTCAAGATGCTCCTCTTTGACAGAGCATTCGGTCAACCTCCTACCCTGACCCTCCCTGCCTTCCACCCCTCCTAATACCAATCCCCAGCTCAGGCACAATTCCTGACTGTCCAATACCTTGTGATGTCTTCCTGATGTGAAAGGCACTGTATTAATGTAGTTTGTGCTTTTGTTGCAGTCAATCCCAGAGCAGTGGCGCTGTACTTCTGTTTGTGTTTGTTCAGTTTGAAATCAATCCTTTCAAAGCCAGGGAGCCAGTGGAGGCTGGCGAGGATTGGGATAATTGGGGTGTGGAGGTTGGTACTGGTGACGATAAGATGGGTCCCAGATTGGCCTTTCCTGGGCACTTCCTTGATGTCGTCTCATGTCCTTGTTTTGGGGCTACGATCCTTTGTCATTCGGGTTTTCTTGTTGCAATAAGATGTCTCTCAGATTGGATTCATCCTGATCTGAAGCACTTACTGATCTCTTTTCATCTCCTGCAATCATTGGACCTGCAATCGTAATAACATAAGAATTATTGGACAAAAGAAATCAAGGTCCATCCAGTTCACCTTGTACCATCCTGGCAGTTGCATGCACAGGTCGTGTCCCAAACTATATATTGTGTTCTTCGCTATTATTTCCAACAGAAATCCATATTTTTTCGAATTTTTCGATGAGGTAACGGAGAGGGTGGATAAAGGTAGTGCAGTTGATGTAGTTTATATGGACTTTCAAAAGGCATTTGACAAAGTGCCACGTGAAAGACTTGTAAGAAAGATAGAAGCCCACGGTATAAAAGGGACAGTGTCAGCGGATCCAGAACGGGCCGGGAGACAGAGAGCAGAGAGTTGTGGTGAACGGCTGCTTTTCTGACTGGAGGGAAGTGTACAGTGGTGTCCCCCAGGGATCGGTATTAGGACCACTGCTCTTCTTAATGTACATAAATGATCTGGACTTGGGTATAGCAAGTACCATTTCCAAGTTTGCGGACGACAAAGTTAGGTTGGGGGTAAATAGTGAGAAGGATAGGAGCCGACTGCAGGAAGACAGAGACAGATAGTAAAATGGGCGACACAGCAGATGAGTGTCAATGTGGAGAAATGCGGGTAATGCATTTTGGTAGAAAGAAAGAGGGAATGCAATATAGGCGGTAATACAATCTTAAGGGGGCAAAAGAACAGAGACCTGGGGATGCAGGTAAATGAATCCTTGAAGGTGTCAGGACAGGAAGATAAGGCTGTAAAAAGGGCGTATGGGATTCTAGGCTTTATAAATAGGGGCATAGAGTACAAGAGTCCGGAGGTTATGAATAACCTATATAAACACTGGTTAGGCCTCAGTTAGAATACTGCGCCCAGTTCTGGGCACCACACTATAGGAAGGATGTGAAGGCGTTGGAAAGGGCGCAGAGGAGATTTACGAGGATGGGACCAGGAATGAGGGACCGTGATGATGAGGAAAGGCGAGAGAGGCCGGGATTAGTCTCATTGGAGCAGAGAAGGTTACGAGGACCTAATAGAGGTCTTCAAAATCATGAGGGGATTTGATAGGTTAGAAAGGGAAAATCTGTTTCCACTGGTGGGTGTGTCGGTGACTCGCGGTCACAGATTCAAAATAGTTTCTAAAAGAAACCGAGAGGAGGTGAGAAGAAATGTTTTCACGCAGCGAGTTGTTGGAATCTGGAACGCATCGCCTGAAAGGGCGGTCGAGGCCGATTGAATAACAACTTTTAAAAATGCGGTGGACGGGTATTTGAGGAGGACGGGTTTGCGGGTTATGGGGAAAGGGTCGGGGAGTGGGACTGACATTACATTGCTCTATTCAAAGAGCCGCACAAACTCGATGGGCCGAATGGCCTCTTTTTGTGCTGTACAATTCTATGATTCTATGATCTCATTTGTTTTTGAAACAATCAACACTTTCTGCAGCTCTGACTCCCAAGGTGTCTGTTCCATACATTTACTGCTCACTCACTGAAATAGTGTTTCTGAGGATGGAGAAAATTTGGAATGAATTGGACTCAATAGATTATAAAAAACAAATTGCAAATATTAATCTATAGCCCATTCGTCCTTCAGATGAAACCAAAGCCCCATCTGTGCCTTTTCAGGTGAATGTTACAGGTCCCACAGCACAATTGGAAAAGAGAAGGGGGCTTCTCGCTCCCGGTTTCCTGGCCAACATCCCGAGCATAAAACCGGCCATTCATTCCATGGTGCTATGTAGGACTTCCACCCACAAAACACGCAGTCGCTGCACTTTACAGTGATTTAGATGATGCGCTTTGAGGTGCATTGATGAAGAGCTTTTACATGTTGGAAGAAAGGATCCAAGTTACGATATTTATTATTTGAATTTCAGAAATCGATTTGAAGCGCTTCTTTGACTTGAATATTCTGAACATCTCCAATCTGCCGGTGAACAATTCTCAATCATTATCAGTAAGTTATGAGCAGGGAAAATAGAAAATTGGGGAAATGTCTCCCCAAGCCACCAGAATCCGGCTCGTAATGTGTGTGAGCCATTGCCCAAGGCAGATCAGGTGAGGAAACACCGACTTTGTGTCTGGAAAACCAGGAGAGGAGTGCAGAAGACACGACTGATCTCTAGCTCTGTGCTGGTGTTCGCTCCCCACTGGAGCTCTCTACTCTGATCCCATTCCCTGCTCTCTCCCTATCGTATCTGTGCTGGTGTTCGCTCCCCCACTGGAGCTCTCTACTCTAACCCCGTTCCCTGCTCTCTCGCTATCGTATCTGTGCTGGTGTTCGCTCCCCCACTGGAGCTCTCTACTTTAATCCCCTTCCTGCCCTAGTACCATACAGCTCTTCTGATTCCTGTCAGGATTTGGGAAGTCTTTACACTGAGACCTTTATCACATTGGGCCAACAGGATGTTATTATTTTCTTGGCTTATGGCAATCAGAAAGTTATAGACTGCCTTTAGAGAACTTAACATAACAACTCTTGTTTTCTTTCCTCCACTTCTCCCGCACCTCTCTCCCCCATCTCCTCTTCCTCCCCGGGCACAGTCCCCCGGCAGTGTGTTTTGTTCTGCAATGAATAAAACCAGTCTGAAGATGGATGGGTTCTGTCATCAGTCAGCCAGAGAAGTAACCATGCAGGTAAGTCTCACTCCTTGGTACCAGTTCATCAAGGGATAATAATAATAATAATAATAATAATAATAATAATAATAATAATAATAATCCTTGCAGTTGAGATTGCATGAAGCGGAATTGAGATGTCTCAAAGCACTTCATGGAATATACCCTAAAGTTCAGTGACTGTGTATTTTCTCGGCGAAATTAAGCCATAATCAGTCGTGGAATGAGTGGATCACATTTTATTTGAAGGATTTGTTGGTCAGGACACTGGGCCAACAATCCTGCCTGGGGGCGGGAAAAGGCAATCCCCACGGTCCTCACACAACACCTGCCACCCCATTGCCCCCTCTGCCACCCCCACTGTCCTCACACAACACCTGCCACCCCATTGCGCCCTCTCCCCCCCACACTGTCCTCACACAAGCTGTTAGTTTACCGTTAGTCAGTAGTTCGCGTTACCTGTTAGTTTACCATTAATCAGTAGTCAGTGTCAGCTGTTAGTTTACCGTTAATCAGTAGTCAGTGTTAGCTGTTAGTTTACTGTTCGTCAGTAGTCAGTGTTCGCTGTTAGTTTACTGTTCGTCAGTAGTCAGTGTTAGCTGTTAGTTTACTGTTTGTCAGTCGTTAGCATTAGCATCAAAACCAACAACTTGTGTCTGTACAGCGCCATTCACAAAGTATTTGGCAAAGAGTTCAGTGTATTTTAAATGCAAATGTAGCAATCTCATGCCAATATTGGGAAGAGAGAGGATTTTTCTATCTCCGGTGTCCTGGCCAACATTCCCCCCCGCCCCCACCACCCACCCCCACTCAGCTCCAAAAAATGGTTGCTCATTCCATGGCTATTTGTGGGATTTGTGTGTGCAATTGGCTGTCACGTTTGCCCAAATACACAGTCACATCACTTTACGTTATATCCTGCGAAGAACTTTGAGACAACAGATGACATGTAAGGAACTATATTGAATCAAAGGATTGTATTATTGCAGTAAAACTCACATAAATCGTATCAGTCATGACCATAGCATTTAATATGACTTATGTGAAGTCCGAGTTAAACACAAAGAGTATAAATCATATAAATCAGATGCAATCAGTAATCTACACTGTGCGTGCATAATTCAATGCAGCCAACAAGTGCACATGAGGGGTCAAGACTACGTTTCCCCTGATTCAATGCATCTTAACTGTTGCCGTAGGAGTACTTATTGCAAGCGTTGGAATCACATTCAATCCCAGGAAATTAAGCTCTTCTGTGCAGTTCAGTACATCAATTCCCACGATTCAGTACAGTCAGTAAGTGCGGGAGTAATGGAGGATAGGTGGTGGGCATTGCGTGTTAGGAGATGATAATACGACTTGTGCAGAGAAATCTAAGTGGTTAGTGGGGCAAGTAAGGCGGGGGATGTGAAGCTGGACAGAGCCCACTGAGCGGAGGGAGCGAACAGGACGGTACAGGATTAGGAGATCGGAGAGGTAAAGGGGAACAAGACCATGGAGGGCTTTGAAGGTGAGGACCAGGATCTGGATCTGTATCCTCTTTGTGATGGGAAGGCAGT
The DNA here is from genome assembly GCF_018977255.1 of Callorhinchus milii. NCBI lineage: Eukaryota > Metazoa > Chordata > Chondrichthyes > Chimaeriformes > Callorhinchidae > Callorhinchus > Callorhinchus milii. Next base: position 64,822 of record NW_024704770.1, read on the forward strand.
GGAGTTTGGCGCGGATGGGGGAGATAGGGTCACGGAGCCCAGTGCGTGAGGGGATAAGGGCTGCAGAGTTCTGGATGATCTGCAGTCTGTAGAGGAGGATTTGGGGAGGCCGACAAGCAGTGAGTTTGCAGAGTCGAGCCTCGATGTAGTGAAGGCGAGTATGAGGGTTTCGGCCCCTGCGGTATGAGACAGTGTCAGAGCCGGGCGATGCTGCGGAGGTGGGGGAAGGCAGAGCGAGTCATGGCGCGAAGGTGGGGTAGAAAGGATAGTTGAGGGTTGAACAAGACCCCAGGTTCCGGACCGGTTAGCAAGGTTGAATGTGCAACCACGGATGGCGATATTGTCAGCGCCTGAGGTTTCCCTAAGTTTTCACCCCTCCTGGATTGGAACCCGGGTGCTCTCACTTGCGAGGCGAGCGCTCTAACCAATACACTGCAGGACTCCACTTATAAAGGTAAGACTTATGTGAGTTTCACTGTATTATTGTAATAGATGGAGCTCATGCGGGATTGGGTTTTTTGACAGGATATCATGTCATTCGCAAGTCAGCTGCTGGCGGACTCTGCTGCGTGGAACAGGCTGGAGCAGGAGGAGAGACTGCGGGTGGCATCCACCTTGCTCCAGACGATGGAGAGGACAGCGGTGACATTAGCCCTCAGCTTAGCCAGCCCGGGGTTCATACACTTTCCAGACGCCCAGCTTGGTAAGTTCCACAGTGAGCGACAGGAGTATCATTTACATGGCTTGAGACAATTAAATTATGTTTTACTTTGCAGTAAAATCTTGTGAACACTTTGAGACACCTCAACGACATAACAAGGTGCTGTATCAAAAGCAATGAATGTTATTAGTGCTGGCGATCTTATATTTTGGAACTGTATCTGGACTCATGAACAAGTGGAAAGAGCCAATCAACATCCAAAAACATAATGATTCTTGCATTTAGTAATAATTTGCACTTGAATTGTGCTTATCACATGGCTGAGATGTCTCAAAGTGCCTCACAGAACACACTATAAAGTGAATTGATTGTATTTCCCACAAAGAGTCATGAATTGAGTGATTAATTATTGTAATTTTAGTATTGAAGGAATTATTAACCCCGGAAAGCAATCTGCCATTCAACTAATAACCGGGTTCCTTCTTACTGTGAGGTAAACAGAGGTGTGTGGAGTAAGGAAATCTGACTCAGGTTCTCCTCCGCCTGGGAATCAAACCCAGGTCCTCTCACTTGGGAGGTGAGTGCACTAACCACTGCACTACAGGACTCCAAAAGCTGCCATTTTGTCTTTTAGATCTGCAAGTGGGGGTTATTGATACGGAAAGACCCCCCAGCCAACAGCGAGCCAGACTCTCCACCCAAGGGAGCAGCATGGATATAAACTGGGCAACCATCGCAGGAGGAGAGACGACTGGTAAACTGAAGCTCTCAATTTGCAACAACAATGATAATGACAACTTGGCTTTACACTGCGCTATTCACGGGGGCAGCGTCTGGGAGCACTTTAACAGCTTGATGCCAAACTGGAAAGGGATGGGAGGTGACCATACAACAACAACAACAAGATTCCATTTATAGAGCGCCTTTCACGTCGGGAGGATGTCTCAAGGCGCTGTACAGTTGGGTCAGGACCCGAGCATTGGGGGAAATGGTCAGGGTGAGGGGAGGGAAGGGAGGGAGCGAGGAATAGGGGAACTGGTCAGGCTGAGGGGAGGGAAGGAGCGAGGAGGGGGTAGAGAGTCGAGAGGGGAGGTGAAGGTATGATCAAAGAGAAAGGTCTTGAGACCGGCCTTGAAGGAGAAAAGGGAGGAAGCGGCGAAGGTACTGGGGATAGAGTCCCAGAGCCTCGGGGCTGAGAGACTGAAGGCCCGGCCACCGATGGTAGGGCGGTTGGGGCGGGGGATGTGGAGCAGACTGGAGTCAGAGGAACGGAGGGTACGGGCAGGTAGGTAGGGGGATAGTAGGTTGGAGAGGTAGGAGGGAGCGAGGCCGTGAATGGCCTTGTAGGTGAGGATGAGGATAGTCACGGTCGAAGAGGAAACTTTTCAGGTGCAATCTGAAGATGGGCAAAGAGGGGGAGAGATGGAGGGATTGAGGCAGGGAGTTCCAGAGGTCCGGGTCTGAGGTGGCTGAAAGCACGGCCACCGATGGTGGAGCGTAGGGAATGAGGGACAGGCTGGAGGCCAGAGCCTGGTGAGTGGAGCAGTTTTTGTTATGGGCAGCTGGGTGAACGTAGAACCCAATCACCGTGCTGAAGACTATCCAAACCAAACAGAATTCCATGCATCCCACCTACACAGGGAACTCCCAGAGATAGATTGTTGGAACGGAAAGCACTCTCTCTCTCTCTCTCTTTCCCTGGAGGGATGCATCCTGCTTACCTAATTCCCTAAAGCATTAGGCACAAGTTGGTGAGAGCCAAGGCTTGGGACACGGGGTGTGCTTTGGGGTAACTGCTAGAGTCTAACCCACTAAAATCACATAGCTTGCCATTGATATCACTGTCTAGCAGACTTGCCCGCTGCTTGTCCAGCTCGGACCACACTACCCATTAGAGCTTTGGCTTGCAGCGTTAACACGAGCTGAGTAGGATGAGTCCCTATCCCAGTGACTGATGTGCCCCTCCAAGTCCAGAGATCAGGGTGTATTGACTGAAGGCTGTGTAACTGGTTCCGGTTCCTCTCCTCTACTCCAGGTTTAGCAGCCGTCATCTTCATCTCGTACAGCAATATGGACAGGTTCCTGAAGGGGGCTCCTTACAGAGCTCACACCGGTCACCCAACCCCAACCAGAACCCACTTGAATTCCGGGTAATTTCGGCCGCTCTGAGCAACCGCCAGAGCGACCCACTGCCTGAGGCTGTCAACTTCACCCTGAAACACAAGCAGGTTAGTCCCAGGCCTCAGAGGGATAAAGTGGAGCTCAAAAGAAACTTTTCACAAGATTGGTTCAGATGAAGAAGACCCTTCGGCCCATCTGATCTCAGCACCTCCACAACACCCTCCTGAGTGTCCCCATCACAACATTGAGCTGCTCTTCAAACGAATCCCAGTGTCGTGGCCTCAAACCACTCTTCCTGGACACCCTATTCCACATGTTAATTACCCTCTGGGTAAAGAAACACTTCCTGGTGTCTGTCGCATCATTTCAGATAAATCCCCCAGTCACTCACTTCATGTTTGTTTGCAGGGACGTTTCTATGCGCCAATTGCCTGCTGCGTTTGCCCAGAAAACTACACATTCCCTACAGTTTACAGCTTTGGGAAGTCCTACTGATGCGAAAGGCTCTGTGCCAAATGTGATGATAATAAACCTTGCCTTTGATACAGCCCCTTCACATTGGGAGGACGTCACAAAGTACATCACAGGATTCACAGGAGTAAAACGGAGTGACTCTGTTTTGTGAGTGAATTTGCTTTATGTTCGTTGCCCTGGAATCTTTAAGGTCCACCTGAATAGGGCACAGATGGGAGGCTGGTTCTTTTCATCAGAAGCATTGCGCCTCCGACAACGCAGCACCTCTCCCCCCACCCCCAGAGCTGCACTGGAGCGTTAGCTAAGACTATATGAGTGGGGGCTTGGACCCACATCTTCCCACTCAGGGGCAAGAGTGCTACCAACTGAGGCAGGCTGACTTGAAATATACGGATTATTTGGGGCCTGTCATGTTATGTCTTTGCAGGAGCCTGAAGCGGGAGAGACATTAGTCTGTGTTTACTGGAACCATTCAGCGAATGGGAGTCACTGGTCACCCCGAGGCTGTGAGTTGACACATTGCAATCAAACCCACACCAGCTGTAAATGCCAGCACCTGTCCAGCTTTTCTTTGTTGATGGCCTTCAACCGGGAGGTAAGGACTTTCATAACACTCGCTTTTGTGAATTTGCCTTTCCTCTTCGCCCATCTTCAGATCACGTCCTTTGGATGAAATATTAAACCGAGGCCCCATCCGGCTGTTCAGATGGCAGTAGTGGCGCTAGTGTCCTGACCAACAATCCCCTAAATATAATGGTCACTCGCTCCATGGCTGTTTGTGGCTGCCACATTTCACCCACAAAATACACAGTCACTGCACCGTACAGTATATCCTGTGAAGCGCTATGGGATGTCTCAGCGATGTGATAAGGCGCAATATCAAATGCAAGGATTATTATTATTATTACACCTAACGATGGGAAGCTCACATTAATGTCTCATCCAAAGGGCGGCACCTCTGACAATGGAGTTCTCCCCCCAACACTACATTGGAGCGTCAGCTTAGACTATGTGAATCCAAAGTGGGGCTTGAACCCACAACCTTCCAGCTCAGACATGAGACCCCTACTGACTGACCCAGGCTGATACATCAGAAGCAAATGACAGAGAAAATCAACCAGAAAATGTCTTGTGTGTTTCAGTTGCAGGATTCTTCATCAGACAAGGCTCAGCGCGTTATTACCTACGTGGGGATCACCGTTTCCCTCGTGTGCTTGGGCACCACCATCATTACTTTCCTTGTCTCCTCCAAGGTGAAGAATGTGATAACAGCCACCCACACCCAGCTGTGTGTCAGCCTGTTCCTGGCAGAGCTGCTCTTTCTCACAGGGATCAACAGCACCAGCAACAGGGTAATGATAACCAGAATCCTTACATCTGACACAGCGCATTTCACATTGGGAGAATGGCTCCGAGGGTTCATAGGATTTCACAAGATCAGTCTGGATGAAGAAGGCCCTTCAGCCGATTTGATCTCATCACCACCAGAACACACGCCCGACCATCCCCCCATCAAAGCATTGAGCTGCTTTATAAATGAATCCCAGCATCCCGGCCTCCCTGTTCCACTCGTTAATTACCCTCAGGGTAAAGAAACATTTCCTGGTGTCTGTCCTGAAATTGTCCGTCTGCAACTCCAAACCCGTGTCCTCTTGATTTGCTGTACAGTGTAGTGACCATGTGTTTTGTAGGTGATTGCAGCAGCCAATTTGACTGGCACACGCGCGTGTGGGGGGGAGGGGGCCGCAAATGGCAGAATGGGGAGTGGGGAATGTGAGCACAAAGCATTGCATCCACCGAGTATCAGCCCCACACCATTGATTTCCATATACTCAGTCTTTCCCTGGTCAAATGCCTGTCTCCTTGCTCTCCTTCCAGGTGCTGTGTGGGATCATCGCTGGTTGTCTCCATTACCTGTTCCTGGCGGCATTCGCTTGGATGTCTTTGGAATCAGTGCAGCTTTACCTGATGGTCCGAAACCTGAAGAAGATGAGGTTGGCTGGTACTCACCGCCCCGGAGGGCTGCTGTACACACTGGGGTATGTGCCACCCGCAGTCCTGGTGGTTATATGTGCCGCAGTGTACCCCCGTGGCTATGGATCACACAGCAAGTAAGTGTTTTTTGTCTGTGTCCCCCCGTGTCTTCACTTCCCCTGCCTTGCCCACCCCACCATTGGCAGCCAGACCTTCAACCGCTCTGCCCCAACCCTTTGGAATTCCATCCCACAGTCCTTCCGCCTCGCCCCTCCCTTGGCTCCTCAAGACCCACCTCAAAATCCTCCTCTTCTACTACTGCTCTCCACGACCTCCACCCTTCCTGATCCCAACCCCAGTTTGGATGTGGATCCCTTATTGTCCAGCACTCTGGACATGCTCTTAACGTGAAAGGCGCTATTCAGGCATAATTTATTGTTGTTTGTTGTGTGTGTTGTGTGGAGCAGGTGGATGGGGGGGTGGGGGAGGTCCCATTGTTGGGTCAAATTACCATTCTATAGTCACCTTCCCCCTCCCCCCTCTCTCGTTATCTGATGCTGCCTTCCGGAAATGCTCTATGTTTCTTATTGGACATCTCAAAGCATGTCATACGGTTCGCTGTCAGGTGTAGTGATTGTGTCCACCATAATAACAACTAACAACAACGTGCATTTATATTGTGCCCTCCATGTGTGTGAGGGTCTCGGAGAGCTTAGCTTCTAATCATTAGGTAATAATAATAACTAATATCTCCGAATAACTTTCCCTTCTGGTTCTCAATTGTAGCTGCTGGTTACAGGTAGAGAAGGGCTTTGTGTGGACGTTCCTTGGGCCAATCTATTTGATGATTCTGGTAATTATTTTTTAAAATGTTTATGATACTTTACGCTTATAAATATGCACCAACCTGGGCGTCAGCCTGGCTCAGTCGGTTGTGCGTTCGCCTCCGAGTTAAATGGTTGTGGGTTCAAGTCCCACATCAGAGATTTTGAACTCACCGTCCAGTCTGACCCTCCAGTACTGGATGGACCGCATTGTCGGATACTCTGTCCTTCAGATGAGATGTTAAACCATGCTCCTCCGCCTGTGCCCTGTTCAGGTGGAGGTTAAAGATCCTGTGATGCTATTCAAAAAGCGAAGGGAGTTCCTCTCTCCTGGCCGACAATCCTCCCAAATAACATTATTCATTGACTGCATAGAATCGTAGAATCATCATCATAACAATAATAATAATCCTTGCATTTGATATAGTGCCTTATCACATCTTCGAGACGTCTCAAAGTGCTTCACAGAATATACTGTAAAGTGAATTGATTGTATACTTGTGGGTGAAACTCAGCAGCCAATTATAATCATAATAATTATAATTTTAGAATTATACAGAAAAGAAGGTGACTATTCAGCCCATCGTGTCCGTCCCGGCTCTTTGAAAGCACTGTCCAAATTAATCCCACTCCTCCTTCTCTCTCCATAACCCTGGAAATTTCTCTTCCCAAATATCTGTCTAATTTTCTTTTGAAATGTGTTGTTGAATCGGCTTCCCCCACCCTTTCAGGCAATGCATTCCAGATCCAAACAACTTTCTGTGTCAAAAACATTGCATGGCTGTTTGGGGTCATTGCTTCCTCTATAACTCCCTGTTCAGGTGACTATTTCATCAGAGGATTATAAACAACTGCATATATTGCTCTTTTCATAAATATCACATCACATCCCACATAATCCCATCTCCATACTCTTCCAATGACGTGGACATGAGTTTAAATGAGGGCAAATGGGCAATTTCAGGACAGACACCAGGAAGTGTTTCTGATTTGAAGAGGGTGGTCAGGAAGGGGCGGGTGGGGGGTGGATGGGGTGGGGTGTTGGATGGCGGTGTGGGGGGACGGGTTGATGCCAGGTGCTGGGACTCATTTAAAAAGCAGCTCAGTGCTATGATGGGGGATGGTTGGGCAGGTGTTGTGGAGGTGGTGAGGTCAGATGGGCTGAAGAGTCTTCTTCATCTGAGCCCATCTTGTGGTTGGGGCTCTGTGGAGAAGACACAGTGGTATTAATTATTTAAATTGCTCAATAGGTCAACACAGGTCTGTTCATGGCCACACTTGTCACCTTGAAAGACGTGCTTTCCCATCGTGATGTTGAAGTCTCAAAGATCAAAGACACGAGGTAAGAAAGCCCGTGTCCCAGCGACTTTGTTTCTTTATGATCAATCATAGTAGTAGTACATAATAATACATAATAATATGATAATATTGAAATAATAATCCTTGCTTCTGATACTGAGCCACGTCACGTTGTTGAGACCTCTCAGAGTGCTTCACAGGATTTTTATTGTTAATTGTAGTGACTGTGTTTGTTGGCAAAGGTGGAAGCTAAATTGCACATGGAAACATCCCACAAACAACTTTGAAATGTGTGACCAATTGTATCTGGGGGTTTGTTGGCCAGGACACCAGGAAAGAGAAATTCCCATCTCTTTTCAAATAGCTCCACGGGATCCTTCATGTCCACCTCAACAGACACAGATGAGGGCTCTGTTTAATGTCTCGCTGAAGGGCGGTACCTCTGACAACGCGGTGCTCTCTCCCTCCAACACTGCACTGGAGCGTCAGTCCAGATTGTGCGCTCAAAGTCCCCAACACTGGAGCTTGAATGCACTGTGTCTATCTCAGTATTACCCACTGAGCCAACCTGACCTAAAATTGGCTGCTGCGTTTGGCTGGTAAAAATACAGCCACTAAAATTTCTCGGTGATATAAAATGCAACGTGTTTAATGTTGCGGCAATATGTGTGTCTGCCTCCACCTCACCTCATCTCAGAATGATGGGGTAAAGCCCAACCTGTCAGGGCTTGGAGTCACATAGACTAATATGAGATAAGACAAGACATAAGCAGAGGCCCTGTCTGCCCGTTCAGGCTGTTTCTCTCTCCCCGATGTCCTGTCTGACAATACCCCACATAAAGGTGACCATTCACTTCCTGACAGTTGAATCACCCTTCAAGAGCAAATAGACAGTCAACTGGGATCCAGGAACAGAAATTTAAAAAGAAATTCGAGGAGAACAGCTGCTGTGGGTTTATAGGGCATAGGAGGCTTGAGGTGATGGTAGAGGCTATTGGTAAACCTTGTGAAGCGCTTTGAGACATCATCTTCACGCAACAGATGCTGTATCGACTAATAATAATCATAATTATTGTGGAGACCTGTAGCTCAGTTGTCACCTTGCAAGCGAGAGACCTGGGTTCAATTCCCAGAAGGGCGAAACCTTGGGCAAGTTTCCTCACTCCACAGCCCTGGTTATAATCCCTCAAGAAAAAGACACAACGACAAATTGGTCACTTCAATGACTGTTCGTTGGATGCTGCTGTGTGCAATCGGCTGCTGTGTTTCACTCACAAATATACCATCAATTCACCCAATAGTATATTCTGTGAAGCGCTTTGAGACGTCCAGAAGATGTGAAAAGCACTATATAAATGCAAGGATTATTTGGCAGCCAGCGATGTCTGTGCAAACATCCGTGCAGTGAGTGAGCCGGTTATTTGTTGGTGTGAGCCTTACTCTGACGGTTGTCTTGTTCCTGGGCAGGATGCTGGCGTTTAAAGCCGTGGGGCAGGTGTTTGTCCTGGGCTGTACCTGGATCCTGGGAGCGTTTCACTTCCGGAAGGAAACGGTGGTCATGGCTTATTTATTCACCATCGTCAACAGCTTCCAGGGCGTCTTTATCTTCATCCTCCTGTGTCTGCTAAATCGCAAGGTATGTGCAGCTGCTCTCCTTCTCATAATAATAATCCTTATATTTGAAACAGCGCCTGATCATGTCGTTGCGATATCTCAAAGCGCTTCACACGATATACTGTAAAGTACAGTGACTGTATTTTGTAGGCAAATGTGGCATCCAAACAAGGCAGGTCCCTCCTGAAGATGGAGAAGGAGGGGCAAGGTGGAGGGATAGAGGAAAGTGCTCCAGAGTTTCGGGGCATAGTAGCTAAAAGTGTGGCCACCAATGGTGGAACGGAGGGCACGAGGGACAAGCAGGAGGCCGGAGCTAGTCAAGCGGAGGCAATGGGTTGTAGGTTGGGGAGTAAGCAGGTCGGAGAAGTAGGGAGATGCCAGGACATGAAAGGATTTGAGTGTGAGCATCTTGAAATCAATCTGTTCAGTGATAGGGAGACAGTTGAGCCTGGCTAGACCTGGTGTGATGGGGGTGTGAGTTTAGTATGGGTGAGTATGCGAGTGGCAGAGGTTTGGATGAGCTGGATTTTATGGATGGTGGAGCTGGGGAGATCGGCGAGGGGAGCATTTGAATAGTTGAGGCGGGAGGTCAGGAAGTGAAGTGGAAGTGATTTTATTTGGGGGAATTGGATGAAGGAAAGGGCACAGCACAGACATGAAGGGCCGGATGGTGTGGGTTTATACGGTTCCACTCGTGAATCCCAGCGCTGTTTGAGCTTCCCTTGTCCCTGTTGTTGTAGGTGAGGGCTGAATATCGTGGGTGGTTCACTGCCGTGCGGAAGATGAGGTTCAAGTCAGAACCTGCCGGCATCCCCTTGACACTCACTTCGGTAAGTGGTACCTCCACAGGACTGACACATACACAAACCCAGGACCAGAGCTGAGCCTTTCTGGACAGCAATATCAATGGTAAGTTATAGAGTTTTATCTGGTGTAAGATTCTATAATTAATGTGTTAAATAATATCTTAAGTTATATTTGCCATGTTTATGTGTACATATATATATACATATATTTGAAACATATCATCAATCTCATATGAGGGATCTTCGAAGAAGACCCTTTCTGAAGGACGAGAAACAAAAAGACTGTTTACAAACGACAAACTGTTCACGTTCCTTATCAGACATTTTCTCATATCGAACAGGGAACTTTACGACAATACTTGGATACCTTTTGATGGACATTGGATTCAAATGAAAACATTAAATTGGACATTTTCCTACTGTCTCTGCTGCAGCATTTGGTTTGAACAACTTAAATTATTGTGAGCCACAGTATACGTGGATACGTAAGAATGATTGAATGTACTTTTAATTACTTATATCCATTATTAATGTGATTAATTCCATAAGATTTGTGTCAGTCCTGACTTCACCACAGGGTCACGAAAATAAATGAAGCCTCACATTGGCGCAAGAACAGGGACCCCGTTGTGCTGAAGTGGGATAAATACAAATGTTTAATATAGTTTAAAGATTAAGTATTGTAGTTTGGTAAGTTATGTTTAGTGAGTTGGAGATTGATTGTTGATGTGTACAGGTGGGGTAGAGGTAATTATACTGAGACATGGCAGTTATACCGGCCATGACAATATTATGTCCTGTATAATTGCATATATTATCAGATACTGTCTAATCCCATTTCATGGCTCATACTCATAGGGACCTTCATTTGCTTCATTGGCTCCATCCACTGCTTTCTCGTTTACTTGTTTATTGACAAGAAAAGATGTGTTGGAGAAGCAGAAGTCAAAGTGAGAGAAGTTGAACTTCCGAAAGCCCTCGCGAGAGAGATTAAGTAATTAAATTATCCTCACGCTGGTTAGACTCCAGCAGTTACCCCAATGCACACTCTGGGCTCCCCCCAAGCCTTGGCTCTCGCCAACCTGCGCTAATACTTTCCGGGATCAGGTAAGGGGGATACATCCCTCCAGAGAGAGAGAGAGAGAGCGAGAGAGAGAGAGAGAGAGAGAGAGAGAGCGCATTCCATTCCAACAATATATCTCTGGGATTCTATCAGTTGGGATACATGGAAATCTCAGCTGGGTTTGGAGACTATGAAGCGCGGTGCTGGGTTTCTCCATGTGTCGCACACCCCACTGAACAAAAATAAATGAACTTGGTGTGACAGAGCCTTCTGTAACATTAACCCTTTGCAGGATGAACCCTGATTGGATGAGGAGCTGGAGGTGCAGTGACTACACACAATGATCTACTGTCAGACCGTGTGAGGGGACCACATTGTAGATAAGCTCCGTCACCCTCTACAGCATCTGGCCTGACTGGCCTCGACCATCCAGGGAATCAAGCCTGGACTATCCTGCTCAGCGTATGTCACCCCCACCCCACCCCACACCCCACCCCACACACTTGCACATTAACCCAGCACTTGTCACGTGAGAACAAACACGAAGGGGAGTGGAAATCTGGAGCTCTTTCCCTCTCTCAAAGGGTTTCAAATTCTGGATTAAAATTTTGAAGACTGAGGTGGACAGATGTTCTGTTTGGATCAGTGTATCGAGGCATATGGGGCAAAGGGGGTTGGAGTTGGGGTACAGATCAGCCACGGTCTAATAGTACGGCAGAATAGGCTCAAGGGGCTGAATGGCCCACTCCTGTTCCCATGTTCCTCAACGCCGAATGAAGCGCTTATGCATAATGTAATTGATTAGAAATGTGGTTATCGTTGTTATAGAGGCAGAATGTTGCAGCTGATCTAATGCGCAATACATTTTATACTTCCACAACGCCTTTCGTGTCAGGAGGACATCACAAAGTCTGCTGGGTGGTGGGGGGGGGGTTGGGGTGGGGTTGGGGGGGTGGGAATGGGAGTGAGGGGGTGGAGGATGAGGGAGGGGCTTTGAAAGATGACCGAAAGCATAATTAAAAAAGGTAGATCTTGATGTAGACGTTAAATAAGGGGATCTGAATGAGTTTAAGTTCATCACCGTGGCATGTCAGCCTGGCACAGTGGTAGTGCTCTCTTCTCGGAGTCAGAAGGTTGTGGGTTCGAGCCCCATGTCAGGACTTGGAATCACATAGTCTAAGCTAATGCTCCAGGTCAACGCTGGGGAGCGCTGCGGTGTCGGAGGTCCCATTTTTCTGGTGAGGCCCACAAAATACGCAGTCACTGCACTTTACAGTAAAGCCTGTGAAGCACTTTGAGACATCCTTCTGACCTGATAAGGCACTGTACAAAATGCAAAGGTTATTATTCTTATTATTTTTATTACTATCTTATCAAATTCATATTGGCTGAAGTTTATTTCAAGGTGCAATTTGGGAAATGAAAGGGCTTTGCGCTGGATGTTTGTGATCTGCTGTAAACAGTTATATTTCCCATCTGTCTCCACACTATTTACTCCGACACAGAGATAACAATCTCTTGAGAGGCAAAAGACACAAATCTGCATTGTGTTACACCTTTGTAAATATTCCTGTGAAATATTAACTTGATAGGAATAAACATGATTTAAATCAAAAGACTTGTGAGCTGATTGTCGGGAGAGCGATAGTGTGTGAGTGTGTGAAACGTCGTCATTTCAGGACTTGGAACTCATATAGACTGAGCTGCTCCAGTTCAGTGCTCGGGTGGAACACCGCACTGTCAGAGGTGCCGTCCTTTGGTGAGACGTCACATCGAGCTCAACCCTCTGTGCCTGTTCAGGTAGACGTTAGAGATCTCATGGCACTGTTGGAAAAGAGAATGGTTCAAGCCTCCTGTGTGAACACATCACCAACAACAACAGCAACAGCTTGCACTTATATAGCGCCCTCCAGCTCGCCGAGTGAGACAAGCAGCGGGAAAGCTTGCTGGGCAGTGCTGTCAACGGCAAGTTATGGGGTTCTCGCTGGTTAGACTCCAGCAGTTACCCCAACACACATCTGGAGTGCCCAAACCTTGGCTCTCGCCAACCTGCCTAATACTCTGTGGTTAGAAGCAGGTGTCACTCTGGGGGAAGAGAGAGAGAAAGAAAAAGAGAGCGAAAGAGAGAGCGTCCACAAATATTTAGTTAATCCACTTTACAATATATTCTGTGAAGCGCTTTGTGGCATCTCAACGATGTGATAAGGCTCCATATCAGCACCTCGGGACATCCTCCCGACTTGATAGGCGCTATTTAAATGCAATTTTGCAATGTATTGTATATCAAATGCGAGAATTATTATTTGGTGAATGTTCGCTGATTGAACGTGAAGTGCTGTATCAGACGCTTAAGGAAATGAGAGACATGTGGCATCAGACGCGTTGTTTTGGAAATGTTTGGCTTTGAATGTATTTTGTCAAAATATCCACACGTATGTGTGTTTTACACTACTAGAAGGAAATTCCACAGTTTCTTCTGATAATTGAACAAACTTGTGCAGTGAATAACTGAGCTAAAGATTCTTGGTACATACTGAGCTTTATTGGTCTGCACTGAGTTGTCTGGTCTCATCAGTAAATTTCCTTCAGCTCCCGAGATAGGAAGTGAAACTCAGTCCAGTTTTTCCCTGGTTTTCCACTGCGTCGCTTCACTACAGATACAAAATTCCAGATTCCAGATACAAGATTCAATTCCAGGCAGAGGGCCAAACCTTGGGCAAGTTTCCTTACTCCACACAGAGCCTAATAATAATCCCTCCAAAACCAAAAACAATAAATCATTCCTCATTTTCAATCTACGACTGTTTGTGGGACATTGCTGTGCGCAATTGGCTGCCGCGTTCGCCCACAAATATACAGTCAATTCACTTTACAGTGTGTTCTGTGAAGCGCTTTGGGATGTCCTCCCGACGTGAAAAGCGCTATATCAAATGCAAGGATTATTATTATTATTAAAATGTTTTACAGAGCAAGGACTTTAGAGAAGCAACTTGGATAGCAGATAAAGTTTCATCCCACAACACTGATATTTATGCCTTCAGGATACTTTTACATGAAAGGCGCTACACAAATGTATTCTCTGTTTGTTTGTTTGTTCGTTGATCACATCGTTGATATAACCAGAAACGTCCCAGTGATTAACAGTGCAAAGTGGAATGTGGTTCAGTAATTACATAGGGTGTTATGGCACAGAAACAGCCTATTTGGCACAGCTCGTCTGGTGGTTACACTCCACTGGAACTCCCAAAGCCTCCAATGCCCCTTCCGATTCCTCTCTGTTTTCTCCATCACGTACGCAGAAAACTGCTGTAGGACGTGTTATATCCACATGCAAACATTCAGAGCTATGGACTCCTGTAGCTCAGTGGTTAGAGCACTTGCCCCGCAAGCGAGATCTGGGATTGAATCCCAGAAGGGCAAAACCTTGGGCAAGTTTCCTTACTCCACACACCTGATAATAATCCCTCAAAAAAAAACAACTAATTGTCCCCTTCAATCCACGGCTGTTTGTGGGTCACTGCTGTGTGCAATTGGCTGCCGCGTATCACCCACAAATATACAGTGAATATACTTTGCAGTATAGAAGACGTGAAAAGTGCTCTATCAAATGCAAGGATTATTATCATGACTTGGACAGACATCAGAAAGATTACCAGTGCTTTAGAACAGAAGCTGCTCAGTTGGCGGTGGCTCAATTTCAGCCGAACCTGAACGTCCCCTCAGGGCTCTGCAACACTTGGCCAAACTGCACCTAAAGTCTCCACAATGAAGTAAGCCGGTGGGTTCCTCTGAGAAGGGAGCGCACACCCCAGATACATAAAACACAGAAATCTCAATAATAATAATAATAATAATCCTTGCATTTGATATAGCGCTTTTCACGTCAGGAGGACATCCCAAAGCGCTTCACAGAACACACACTGTAAAGTGAATTGACTGTATATTTGTGGGCGAACACGGCAGCCAATTGCGCACAGCAATGTCCCACAAACAGTCGTAGATTGAAAATGACCAATTTATTATTGTTTTTGGCCTTTTGAAGAGATTATTATTAGGCTCTGTGTGGAGTAAGGAAACTTACCCAAGGTTTCACCCTCTGCCTGGAATTGAACTCAGGTCTCTCGCTTGCAAAGCGATTGCTTTAACCACTGAGCTACAGGACTCCATAGATGTCTCAAAGCTCTTCACAGAATAGAATACAATAGTTTCGTTTGGAGACTCTTCAGAGTGCTTTTTTCTTTAATTCCCTTTTAAAACTGTTATAAATTGTGCTTCATTCCAAGTCCTAATATCCCACTACCCAGAGAAAAAAAGATCTTTTATCCCCCGTTGTTCTGATAAGTAGAGCCACTCATCCCTTTTATAATCCCAGTGGATATGCTTGATATTCTCGCCGTGGTCTTGACATCCTCGTCAGAGCGGGACACTGAGAACCGGGCACCACACTCAAAATGTTTTTATATTGCTGTTTGTATTAAATATGTATTTATTCATCAATATAATATTTGGAACAACAGAAATGCCAAACAAACACAACGCTCAACGTCTTCGGCTGAAATGCCATTTGTTGTTGTTGGTTGAGCCAACAGCCTTCTGAGCTGGAGGTGAGAGTGTTCCTGTCTGAGCCGGGCCGGCACTCGGGGTTGTGAGGAAACAAATTATTGCTGCTGTGATTACTCAATGGATTATAAGGGAATAAAATTGCCTCATCATTGCTGTTTCTTTTGGTGAGTAGCTTTTAAGCCTCTTAGGAACGTACTGGGATGCCATCGCACTGCCTTGAACTGTTCCAGGAATCCCGGGGTGAGGCTTCATTTCCTGCTCTGCTGAGGTAATGGGTTTATTTTTTCTCTGTTTCGCGGATGGATTTGGGCCAAATGGAAATCCGGACGGGACGTGTGGAAGCAGAAACAGTTTGACAACGTTCTTTTTCAGGTTGTCAGGAATCCTGTAGCTCAGTGGTTAGAGCTCTTGCCTCGCGGGCGAGAGACCTGCGTTCGATTCCTTATTCCACACACGTGACTCTGTTTACTTCGCAGTAAATAGGAACCCGGTCGTTAGTTGTTCGTCGATTAGCGGATAAACACAAATATTTACATACAGCAATAAATAAAAAGAATAATTTGATCACTCAATCCATGACGGTTTGTGGGACGCTGCTGAACGCAATTGGCTGCCGAGTTTCGCCCACAAAATATACAGTCAATTCACTTTGCAGTATATCCTGAAAAGCGCTTTGAGACGTCTCAATGACAAGATGAGGTGCTGTATGAAATGCAAGGATTATTATTGTCATATAATGATAGTTTGTGGGTGGGGCACAATTTTAACAATAACAGGCATGTGGCACACAGCAGAGCTTTGATGGCACAAACTCACACCCTTATAAATGTTCAGCGATTTCCCCATCTCACTCCATCAGTGCTCAAGTGATGTGGTAAAGTTTCGCCTTCATTTGCACTCAGAGCCAAATCTGTGTGGACAGGTTCTCACTTGAATGAGGGAGAGGGAGAGAAAGAGACAGAGACAGAGAGACAGAGAGAGAAAGAACAAGAGCTGCAGAGAGAGAGAAAGAGAGAGAAATAGAGATAGACAGAGAAAGAAAGAGAGACAGACAGAGACATACAGGGACAGAAATTGACAGACAGAGACAGAGACACACAGGGACAGAGAGAGAGAGAGAGAGACAGAGACAGACATACAGGGACAGAGAGAGAGAGAGAGAGATTCATACAGGGACAGAGACAGACAGACATACAGGTACAGAGAGAGAGAGAGACAGAGACAGAAAGACAGAGAGAGAGAGAGACAGAGAGAGAGAGATAGAGGTAGACAGAGAAAGAAAGAGAGACAGACAGAGACATACAGAGAGAGAGACAGAAAAAAAGAGACAGAGAGGGAGACATAAAAACAGGAACAGAGAGAGCGAAGAGACACAGAGACAAAGCAGAAGCCGTTCCTGTGCAGATCACTGACTTCTGAGTGGACACATCAGCCAGAATGAGGAAAGCAAACTGGTTTGGCTTACTGCTGGGTACGTGAGCGGAGTGCGGAGTGATTAGTGGATGGAAACACAGTGAACGCAGAACCCTTTATCTTTTCCCTCTGCGCTGTTGTGTGTCAGCCCGGCTCAGTCGGGAGCGCTCTCGCCTCTGACTCACAGGTTGTGGGATGAAGCCACCACGTCGGGGAGTGGAATCACACAGTCTCAGCTGATGCTGCATTGTTAACGGGACTTTCTCTCTCTCTCTCTCTCTGTCGCGATGTCCTGGCCAGCAATCCTCCAGATAAAATCGATCGCTCACTCCCTGGCTGTTTCTGGGATGTCATTGATTGTCAGGACTCATGTGGAGTATAAACACCGGCACAGACCGGTTGGTCCGAGTGGGCTGTTTACAGGCTGTACAGTCTGTGTAAATTTTTATATGTGATTCCAAGTCCTGACGTCGGGGTTTGGACGCACAACCTTCTGACTCAGAGGCGAGAGCACTACGACTGTACCAGGAGGGACATGTTATGAGATTTTTAAAAGAGACCAATGCTTTTTGTTTCTCAGTGATTTACTTGGGCAATGTTTGGGAGCCTTTGACTGTCACCAGCCAGACCTGCTCCCCAGGATATCAACAGTCCGGGAATGGGACGTGCCTCGGTGAGTAATAATAACAATAATCCTTGCATTTGGTATAGCGCCTTATCATGTCGTTGCGACGTTTCAAAGTGCTTCACAGA
The DNA here is from genome assembly GCF_018977255.1 of Callorhinchus milii. Lineage (NCBI taxonomy): Eukaryota > Metazoa > Chordata > Chondrichthyes > Chimaeriformes > Callorhinchidae > Callorhinchus > Callorhinchus milii. Next base: position 82,387 of record NW_024704770.1, read on the forward strand.
ATATGCTGCAAAGTACCTACACACTAAATGGCACAGTTTAAAGGGGGTTCAGGAACAGAGAGGGTTCCCATACACAGGGCTGTGAAGGTGACAGGACAGGTTGATAGAGCTGTTAAAAAAGCACATGGGATTTTGGGTTTATAAATCGAGGCAAAGAGTACAAAAACAAAGAAGTTCTGTTGAACCTTTACAAGTCACTGGTTAGACCTCAGTTGGATTATTGTGTGCAATTCTGGACACCGCACCATAGGAAGGATGTCAAGGCCGCGGAGACAGTGCAGAGGAGATTTACCTAATGTTACCAGGGATGAGGCACTTTATTTAACCCGTGGTGGGTGGGTGGGTGAGGGGGCAAGGGTGGGGAGGGGGGAGAGTTCGGGGGAAGGGGAAAGGTGACCAAAGCCATGGTCAATGAGGAAGATGTCGAGACGCACCTTGAGTAAGGTGAAGGAGAGAGTGAGTTGGAGGGACTCAGGGATGGAATTCCAGATGGTGGTGGCAGATAGGCTTTATGCTCATCCTAAATACGTATCGCTATGTCTCCATGTCTGGAGATCGCTAACCATATCTCTCTGGAATTCTCTCCCTCAATCTCTCTGCCTTGCCCCTTCCTTACCCATCTTCAAAGATCTTCCTCTTCGACCGCGCCCTCCTCTCGGCTCAGCATTGTGCTCCACCACTGTCAAGCTCTCTGGGACACTGCCCTGCATGAGGGCCAAGTGGTTGTTGTTATTTCTCTGTCTTTGTATCTCCATGTCTATCTCTGTCTACGTGTCTATCTCTGTCAATGTATCTCTGTGTCTATCGCTGTCAAATGTATCTCTGTGTCTATCTCTGCGTGTTTGCTCTGTGTGTATCTGTCGGTCACAGTAACGCAATGAATTGTGTAAGTTGAAGCACAGAGAAGCTGTCACTTGGATCTCATCCCATGATATTTACTTTCTTGTCACAGAATCCTCAGCTGCTCGGCAGTGAGTTCTGCCCTGTGATCGAGAAAATCTTCCACTTGGCTGATGAGTTCTGTCAAAACTTTACCAGGCGACTCGCTTTGGAGGTCAGTAACATACAGGACATCTCCTTTTCCCTTTGCCTCAATACTCAAGCCAAGAGCCTCACCATTTTAATAACAATTCTTGCATTTGACACAGCGCCTTATCAAATCTTCGAGACGCCTCGAAGCTCTTCACAGAATCTACTGGAAAGTCAATTGACTGTGTGTTTTGTGAGCGAAACGTGGCAGCCAGTTTGCGCACAGCAGTGTAACATAAACAGTCGTGGATTGAGTGACCAAATTATTATTTTTTAGTGGGTTTATTATGTCCAGAAAGCATTCCACCAATTAACTAACATCAGTCTATATCATCAACTCAGTCCAGGTTCCTACTTCCTGCTGAGTAAACAGAGGCAGGTGGAGTACGGAAACTTGCCTGTTGTTTCGCTCTGACCCGGGAATCAAACCGGGGTCCTCTCGCTTGCGAGGCGAGTGCTATAACCAACGCTGTCATGTCAACAGAACGTCACGTCATTCGCAAGCGACCTCGTGGGCAGAGACGAGCTGTGGAACAGTATGGAGACTGACGAGCGCATGCAATCTGCTAACGCCTTCCTAACCCTGGTGGAGAAATCCGCAATTGCGGCTGCATTGGATCTGCCCGATCAGGGAGTGAGGAGGAACCAGACGGAAATCATGGGTAAACAACAACAACAAGAACAACAACTTGCATTTGTGTAGCGCCTTTCACGTGAGGAGGACATCCAACGTGAAGGGCACTCCAGTGTTAAGTAATTATGTCACGACACCCCGACTCTTACACAATAATGTCATGTATTTGTAATAAAGATACACAGAAATATTAATATTAGTAATAATAACCCAGCAATAAAATGAGATGATTAATGTAATATTATAACTAATTAATATTCAAAGTGATAATAATGTTACTAACAGTGGTAGGTACATAAATCATTGTTTAACGCATTGAATGCTGTCCCGTTGCCCTCGGAAACGACCCGTGTTTGTGTCCTTTGCTTCTTAGAAGTGGAAGTGCGGATGTTTCGTGGGGAAGGGACATCCGAGCGGGAAAGGGTGAGGTTTCAGGCCAGGAACAACACGATGGACATCTTTCGGGACACAGTGACTGGGGGGAAAACCACAGGTACGTGTGGATAATAATAATAATAATCCTTGAATTTGATATAGGGCCTTATCATGTCATTGAGACCTCTCAAAGCGCTAAACCGAGTCTGTTCAGGTGGATGTTAAATATCCCGTGTGGTGCTATTGGCAGCGAAGCCAGAGAACTTAAGAGTGGTGGAGCACAAGGCCAAGATGGGGGAAGGGGGCAGGTGACGGTGGGCACGGTCGAACAGGAAGGTCTTCAGGCACGACCTAAAGATGGAGAAGAAAGAGGCGAGGCAGAGTGACAGAGGGAGAGTGTTCCAGAGTTTCGGGGTGTAGTGGCTGAAAGCGCAGCCACCGATGGTGGGATGGAGAGCATCAGTGACGTGCAGGAGGCTGGAGCCTGTTAAGCAGAGGCGATGGATTGAGGGGCAAGTAGGTCGGAGAGATAGAGAGGTGCAGGGCATGAACGGCACGGAATTCATCATCAAGGGAAAAACAAGGCATTTCTACTTGGCGTCCGAGGTCATCTCAACCTCCCCAGGAATGGGGAACCTTGGCTATGAGGTCAGTGGAGAAGTTAGGACTTTTCCCATTCGAGCAGCGAAGGTTATGCGGGGACCTGATAGAGGTCTTCAAGATCATGAAAGGTTTCGACAGGCGAGATAGGGAAAAGCTGTGTCCACTGGTTGGTGTGTCTGTGACTCGTGGTCACAGTCCTACGATATCTACCAAAAGAAGCAGAGAAGAGATTAGAAGAAATGTTTTCACTCAGCGAGTTGTTGGAATTTGGAATGATCCGCCCGAAAGGGCAGTGAAGTCCGATTAGATAACAGCTTTTAAAAGAGAACTGGATAGGTATCCGGGGAAGACGGGTTAGTGGGGTTATGGGGAGAAAGCTGGTGATTGGGGTTAGTGAAAGTGACACTCTGTCAAAGAGCCGCACAGACTCGATGGGCCATGCCATACCCCGCCATGCCCACGCCACCATTGACTGTCAGCCTTCCTGACAAATGATCCAAGGCATCAATACCAACTCGGTAAATAAATACTTCCTGGTGCCCGCCCTGCCCAACGCAACCCTGAAGCTGCGCCAGCTTGTCCTGCTGCCTCGGTGCAATGGAAAGTATTGTTCTGGGTTTACTGTCTGAATCCCATGAAAATTCTTGTACATCTCTACATGGCCAACTCTAAGACATCTTCTTTTAAGCCGAAAGAGTCTCCAGCTTCTCTAAACATTGTTGAACAGCAACAACAACAAATTGCATTGAAACATTACATTTCAGGTAGGGATGACATCCCAAGGGGCTGTATAGTTTGTAACTGAGCTACAGACTGTTGTCAAGAGGGTGAAGGTGGAAGGCTGACCAAAGGCCTGGTTAAAGAGTAGGGTCTTGAGATGGGCGTTGAAGGAGTCAACGGAGGGAGCGAGAATGAGGGGCTCTGTGATGGGCTGAAGGCCTGACTGTCAATGGTGGGGTGGGCATGGTGGGGACGTAGAGCAGGCCAGTGGCCGCTGAGCAGAGGGACAGGACAGTTTGGTATGGTTCTCGGAGGTGACAGAGGTGGAGCAGAGCAAGGCCGTGGATGGCTTTAAAGGTGAGGACAAGGATCTTGAACTCGATCCTCTGGGGGATGGGGAGCCAGTGAAGCCTGGTGAGGATCGGGGTGATCGGTCCATGGAGCCTAGTGTTGAGAGGGAAATGCACACCTGGGGGTCGACTTTGTATTATGAATTCTTCTTCTTAATAATGATATTAATCCGTGCATTTTGAGGATTTGCTGTAAAGTGCAGTGACTGTGTTTTGTGAGAAAAGACAGCAGCCAATTTTGCACACAGTCATGTCACACAAAGAGCCATGGAGTTAGTGACTAATTGTGTCTGGGGGATTGTCAGCCACGACACTGGGAGAGAGAAACTTCCTTCTCTCGGATTAATGTCTCATCCAAAGGACGGCCGGCAGTGTACAGTGCATTGCTGCAACAAGAACGATTTCATCTTATTGTTTAGCAACCAGGGGTCAAAAGCCTTCAATAGCCACACTCGAAGCCAAACAACACCAACATGCATTTATACACTGCCCCTCACGCAGTGTAGCTCCCAGAGCACAAACAGTGCATGGAATGGTCTCCACAGGGATACGAGCCGGGCACATGCCGAGGAAGGCGACTGCAGGACATGAAGAAGGAGCAGGGAATGGGGATATGGGTGGATGGTTTGTTGGAGGAGCAAACACTGGCACAAACAATGGGCCAAAAGGCCTCCTACTGTGTTGCCCATTTCCATGGACGGGACAGATATGGAGCAACGACAGCAGATGTCAAGGAAGATCAAAGCCAAACAGAAGCGCAGTGCCATCAGGTCTTTACCTTTACAGTGAGTGATGGTGTTGAAAGAACCTTCTCCGGGGCCGGAGACAAACCCTTTGTCACATACACACAGGAAACCTCCCTTTAAGTTGTGACAAGTTGCGTTGGCGCCACACGGGCTGGACTCACACTCATTGATATCTGTAATAAAAGCATCTGATGAGAAAGGATCACAACAACAACTTGGATATATATAGAGCCCTCCACACCATATGGCATATCAGAGCACTTCACAGTAACAGATCCCGGAGCCGAGCCAGGGGGAGGGGGAGGGGAAGGGGGAGGGGAAGGTGATCAAAGGTGTGGACGAAAAGAAAGGTCTTCAGCAGAGACCTGACGGTAGGAGGAGAAGGGGCGAAGCGAAGGGAGAGAGGGAGTCCCAGAGCCTCGGGGCACAGTGACTGAAGGCACAGCCGCTGAAATAAGCTCAGGAACGGGAACTGATAAAAATACAATTTTGTTTCTATTGCTCCTCTCTTTTTTGCTCTCTCTCTCTCTTTCTTTCTTCCTCTATCTCTTTTTCTACCTCTATCTATTTTTTTCCTCTTATCTCTCTTTCCTCTAATCTTCTATCTCTCTCGGGGAGTCCTGCAGCTCAGTGGTTAGAGCACTCGCTTTGCAAGTGAGAGACCAGATTTCAATTCCCGGCAGGTCAGGGCGAGACCTCGGGCAAGTTTCCTTACTCCACACAGAGCCTAATAATAATCCCTCCAAAACCAAAACAATAATAAATTGGTCATTTTCAATCCACGACTGTTTGTAGGACATTGCTGTGCGCAATTGGCTGCTGCGTTCGCCCACAAATATGCAGTCAATTCACTTCACAGTATATTCTGTAAAGCTCTTTGGGACGTCTCGAAGATGTGAAAAGCGCTATATCAGATGCAAGGATTATTATTATTATTACTGTTATTATTATTATTATTGTCTTCCTCTCAGGTTCTTTCTTGCTCTTTCTATCTTTATATATCCCTCCCTCCCTCACTCCCTCCCTCCCTCCCTCCCTCCCTCCCTCACTCACTCACTCACTCACTCACTCACCCACACTGTGTAGCTCCCAGAGCACAAACAGTGCATGGAATGATCTCCACAGGGATACGAGCCGGGCACATGCCGAGGAAGGCGACTGCAGGACATGAAGAAGGAGCAGGGAATGGGGATATGGGTGGATGGTTTGTTGGAGGAGCAAACACTGGCACAAACAATGGGCCAAAAGGCCTCCTACTGTGTTGCCCATTTCCATGGACGGGGCAGATATGGAGCAACGACAGCAGATGTCAAGGAAGATCAAAGCCAAACAGAAGCGCAGTGCCATCGCTGTGGGATTGTCTGAGAGGGACAGTCAAGTCTTTACCTTTACAGTGAGTGATGGTGTTCAAAGAACCTTCTCCGGGGCCGGAGACAAACCCTCTGTCACATACACACCGGAAACCTCCCTTTATGTTGTGACAACCTGCGAAGGATCCACATGGGCTGGACTGACACTCATTGATATCTGTAATAAACACATCTGATGAGAAAGGATCAAAGCTCCGAAATAAGCTCAGGAACGGGAACTGATAAAAATACAAGTTTGTTTCTCTTGCTCCTCTCTTTTTTGCTCTCTCTCTTTCCTTCTTCCACTTTCTTTCTTTCTTTCTTTCTTTCTTTCTCTTTCTTTCTCTTTCTTTCTTTTTCTTTCTTCCTTTCTTCCTTTCTTTCTTTTTCTGTCTGTCTGTCTGACTCACTCACTCACTCACTCAATCACTCAATTGTGCTGTGGGACCTGTAACATTCACCTGAAAAGGCACAGATGGGGCTTTGGTTTCATCTGAAGGACGAATGGGCTATAGATTAATATTTGCAATTTGTTTTTTCCAATCTATTGTGTCCAATTCATTCCAAATTTTCTCCATCCTCAGAAACACTATTTCAGTGAGTGAGCAGTAAATGTATGGAACAGACACCTTGGGAGTCAGAGCTGCAGAAAGTGTTGATTGTTTCAAAAACAAATGAGATCATAGAATCATAGAATCATAGAATTCTACAGCACAAAAAGAGGCCATTCGGCCCATCAAGTTTTGTGCAGCTCTTTGAACAGAGCAATGTAATGTCAGTCCCACTCCCCGGCCCTTTCCCCATAACCCGCAAACCCGTCCTCCTCAAATACCTGTCCACCGCGCTTTTAAAAGTTGTTATTGAATCGGCCTCGACCGCCCTTTCAGGCGATGCGTTCCAAATTCCAACAACTCACTGCGTGAAAACATTTCTTCTCACCTACTCTCGGCTTCTTTTAGAAACTACTTTGAATCTGTGACCGCGAGTCACCGACACACCCACCAGTGGAAACAGTTTTTCCATTTCTAACCTATAAAATCCCCTCATGATTTTGAAGACCTCTATTAGGTCCTCGTAACCTTCTCTGCTCCAATGAGAATAATCTTCGATTCTCTCGCCATTCCTCATCATCACGGTCCCTCATTCCTGGTCCCATCCTCGTAAATCTCCTCTGCGCCCTTTCCAACGCCTTCACATCCTTCCTATAGTGTGGTGCCCAGAACTGGGCGCAGTATTCTAACTGAGGCCTAACCAGTGTTTATATAGGTTAATCATAACCTCCGGACTCTTGTACTCTATGCCCCTATTTATAAAGCCTAGAATCCCATTTGCCCTTTTTACAGCCTTATCCTCCTGTCCTGACACCTTCAAGGATTCATTTACCTGCATCCCCAGGTCTCTGTTCTTTTGTCCCCCTTAAGATTGTATTACCGCCTATATTGCATTCCCTCATTCTTTCTACCAAAATGCATTACCCGCATTTCTCCACATTGACACTCATCTGCTGTGTCGCCCATTTTACTATCTGTCTCTGTCTTCCTGCAGTCGGCTCCTATCCTTCTCACTGTTTACCCCCTCCCTAACTTTGTGTCGTCCGCAAACTTGGAAATGGTACTTGCTATACCCAAGTCCAGATCATTTATGTATATTAAGAAGAGCAGTGGTCCTAATACCGATCCCTGGGGGACACCACTGTACACTTCCCTCCAGTCAGAAAAGCAGCCGTTCACCACAACTCTCTGCTCTCTGTCTCCCGGCCCGTTCTGGATCCGCTGACACTGTCCCTTTTATACCGTGGGCTTCTATCTTTCTTACAAGTCTTTCACGTGGCACTTTGTCAAATGCCTTTTGAAAGTCCATATAAACTACATCAACTGCACTACCTTTATCCACCCTCTCCGTTACCTCATCGAAAAATTCGAAAAATATGGATTTCTGTTGGAAATAATAGCGAAGGACACAATATATAGTTTGCGACACGACCTGTGCATGCGACTGCCAGGATGGTACAAGGTGAACTGGATGGACCTTGGTTTCTTTTGTCCAATAATTCTTATGTTATTACGATTGCAGGTCCAATGATTGCAGGAGATGAAAAGAGATCAGTAAGTGCTTCAGATCAGGATGAATCCAATCTGAGAGACATCTTATTGCAACAAGAAAACCCGAATGACAAAGGATCGTAGCCCCAAAACAAGGACATGAGACGACATCAAGGAAGTGCCCAGGAAAGGCCAATCTGAGACCCATCTTATCGTCACCAGTACCAACCTCCACACCCCAATTATCCCAATCCTCGCCAGCCTCCACTGGCTCCCTGGCTTTGAAAGGATTGATTTCAAACTGAACAAACACAAACAGAAGTACAGCGCCACTGCTCTGGGATTGACTGCAACAAAAGCACAAACTACATTAATACAGTGCCTTTCACATCAGGAGGACATCACAAGGTATTGGACAGTCAGGAATTGTGCCTGAGCTGGGGATTGGTATTAGGAGGGGTGGAAGGCAGGGAGGGTCAGGGTAGGAGGGTGACCGAATGCGCTGTCAAAGAGGAGCATCTTGACTCATTCCTTGAAGCAGACGGGGAGGGAGTGAGGCGACGGGACTGAGGGATGGAATTCCAAAGGATGGAATTCCAAAGGATGGGAGCAGAATTCCAACAGAAGCACAGCGCCATTGCTCTGAGATTGACGAGAGGGCAAGTCAAGCCTTTACCTTCAGAGTGATTGGTTGTGTTGTTGCGGGAGGCAGAACCTGGATCAAACGTGCAGTGGAAACTTCCCTCCGTATTGTGACAAGTTTCGTTGGAGCCACATGGGCTGCTTTCACACTCGTCGCGATCTGTAATAAGAAAATCCTAGTAATTGTTGTCTGTGTGAAAACAGCCACAGTTTCAGGGAACGTGGACTTTCTGTGATAAGATCAAAAGATGGGTATAACATGGACTATAGCTTTGGTAATTGTATGGTCGTTTGACCCACACCATCTCCACCGTGGACTTCCTTCAACTTCCTCCCTCCCTCACATCATTTAAGATCTGTCTCAATGACTTCCTCTTTGACCACACACACAAGATCACAAGATGGGTTTGGGTGAAGACGTCCCTTCGGCCCATCTGATCTCATCATCTCCACAACACTCGTCCAACCATCCATCCATTAACAGCATCAAGAGGTTTCTACAATGAATCCAGCGTCCAGGCCTCAGTCAGCCTTCCTGATAAATGATCCAAGGCATCAATACCAACTTGGTAAAGAAATACTTCCTGGTGCCCGCCCTGCCCAATGCAACTCTGAAGCTGTGCCAGCTTGTCCTGCTGCCTCGGTGCAATGGAAAGTATTGTTCGGTGTTTACTGTCTGAATCCCATGAAAATTCTTGTACATCTCTACATGGCCAACTCTAAGACATCTTCTTTTAAGCCTAAAGAGTCTCCAGTTCTCTAAACATTGTCGAACAGCAACAAATCGCATTGATACATTGCATTTCACGGAGGGAGGACATATAGTACAGTCAAGGGTTTGGACCTGAGCTGCAGTCTGATGTAAAGAGGGTGAAGGTGGAAGGCTGACCAAAGGCCTGGTTAAAGAGGGTCTTGAGAAAGGCGTTGAAGGAGTCAAGGGAGGGAGCGAGGATGAGTGGCTCTGGGATGGAGTTTCAGAGGGTGGGGGCAAAAAGGCTGAAGCCTGACTGCCGATGGTGGCGTGGGCATGGCGGGGACGTGGAGCAGGCCAATGGCCGCTGAGCAGAGGGAGCGGACAGTTTGGTATGGTTCTCGGAGGTCACAGAGGTGGAGCAGAGCAAGGCCGTGGATGGCTTTAAATGAGAGGACAAGGATCTTGAACTCGATCCTCTGGGGGAAGGGGAACCAGTGAAGCCTGGTGAGGATCGGGGTGATCGGCTCACAGAGCCTCGTGTTGAGAGGGAAATGCATTAATTCATACATTTTGAGGATTTGCTGTAAAGTGCAGTGACTGTGTTTTGTGAGAAAAGACAGCAGCCAATTTTGCACACAGTCATGTCACACAGAGAGCCATGGAGTTAGTGACTAATTGTGTCTGGGGGATTGTCGGCCACGGCACTGGGAGAGAGAAACTTCCTTCTCTTTTGGAATAGCCTTCAGGATCTTTGACATCCACCTGAACAGACAGACGAGACCTCAGATTAACATCTCATCCAAAGGACGACAGTCAGTGTACAGTGCATTGTTGCAACAAGAATGATTTCATTTTATTCTTCAGCAACCAAGGGTCAAAGACCCATCCTTAGAAACTGCGTTAAAGCCTTCAATAGCCACACTCGAAGCCAAACAACAACAATGTGCATTTATACACTGCCCCTCACGCAGTGTAGCTCCCAGAGCACAAACAGTGCATGCAATGATCTCCACAGGGATACGAGCCGGGCACATGCCGAGGAAGGCGACTGCAGGACATGAAGAAGGAGCAGGGAATGGGGATATGGGTGGATGGTTTGTTGGAGGAGCAAACACTGGCACAAACAATGGGCCAAAAGGCCTCCTACTGTGTTGCCCATTTCCATGGACGGGACAGATATGGAGCAACGACAGCAGATGTCAAGGAAGATCAAAGCCAAACAGCAGCGCAGTGCCATCGCTGTGGGATTGTCTGAGAGGGACAGTCAAGTCTTTACCTTTACAGTAATTCATTGTGGTGTTGAAAGAAGCTGTTCCGGTGCTGGAGACAAACCCTTTGTCACATACACACAGGAAACCTCCCTCAGTGTTGTGACAAGTTGCGTTGGAGCCACATGGGCTGGACTGACACTCATTGATATCTGTAATAAACACATCTGATGAGAAAGGATCAAAGCTCCGAAACAAGTTCAGGAAAGGGAACTGATAAAAATACAAGTTTAATTTTCTTTCTCCTCTCTTTTTTGCTCTATCTCTCTATATCTTTCTCTTTCCTTCTTCATCTGTCTTTCATTCTCTCTTTTTCTACCTCTATTTTTTTCCTCTATCTCTCTTTTTCTCTTCCTCTCTGTTTCTTTCTTGCTCTTTCTATCTTTTTATCTCGCTCCATTCATTCCCTCCCTCCCTCCCTCCCTGGCTCTCTCTCTCTCTCTCTCTCTCTTTCTTTCCTTTTTTCTCTCTCTCTTTCTTTCCTTCCAGCTTCAAAAGCAGCCTCATTCTAACTGGATACGAGACAGCAACAAGAAGAAGATTACATTTGTGTAGCGCTTTCACATCGGGAGGATGTCCCAAAACACTGAGGGAAGCACAGACATGTGTCGGGGTCACACATGTCATCATGTCATTGAGGTGCCTCAAAGCGCTTCACATGACTTGCTGTAAAGTGACCATGTGTTTTGTGGGCGAAACACGGCAGCCAATTTTGCGCAAACAAATTGCCACAAACAGGGCCACAGGGATCATTAACGTCCGCCTGAACAAGTCTCTTTACTGTTGAAAGGCTCATGTAATACGAAGCTGCCAAGGAATCGGACTTCAAGTTGCACCAAACCTTTCCCTCCTCCTGAGGGCAGCAAATGAACACGAAAAGGTCCACTTCAGCCTTCACAAGATCCCAAGATGGGTTTGGTTGAAGAAGTCCCTTCACCCCATCTGATCTCATCACCTCCACAACACTCGCCCGACCGTCCCCATCACAGCATTGAGCTGCTTTTTAAACGATTCCCATTGTCCTGATCTCAACCCCTTCCACACCACCTGTTCCATTTGTTAATTACCCTCTGGGTAAAGAAACACTTCTTGGTGTCTGTCCTGAAATTGCCCCTTTGCATCTCTAACCTTGTGGCCTCTTGTTCCGCTGTCTCAGTGCATCCCAAAGTATTGATCTGGGATTCAATCCCATTTACAATGTTACACACCTCTATAAGGTCTCCTCTGAGACACCTTCTGAGAACTGAAGAGCCCTCTCGCTTGTCTAATCATTGCCCGTAGCTCATTGCTCTAACACTGGGGACCATCCTCGTTGCTCTCCTCTGCACTGTCTCTGGGACCTGGGCAGCCCCTCATGTCACAGTGACCAGAACTTGATGCAGCTCAAGGTGCAGCCTGACCAGACACTGTACAGTCCGAGTGGGACCTCTGGGGATCTGATCTCAAAAGATTTCACAATTCAGCCGAGCATCCTGTTTGTGTTGTGACACAGAGAGAGACAAGTCAACTAACGCCTCTCAGCTTCCCCCCTCTTGGCAAGTTCCGTCCCATCCATGACTTGTATTTCGTATTCTAAGACGGGTTGGATTACCTTGGTTGCATACTTTAATATTCATATAATGTTAAATATGATGTAATATATAATCTCTGGTGTTCAGAAAGTTGAGGGCGATTTAATTGAGATATTTAAAATGTTAAATTTGACTTGAATACTCTTGAGCAATGGTGATGGGTTTCTCATGTGTCAGACACTCGGCTAAGCAAAAAAGGAAGGTTTTTTAGGCGAGATTTGAAAGTGTGGAGGGAGGGGCAAGACGGAGAGATTGAGGGGGAGAGTTCCAGAGTTTTGGGGATCAGTGGCTGAAGGCACAGCCATCAATGGTGGAGCGGAGTGGATGAGGGACAAACAGGAGGCTGGAGCCGGCCGAGTGAAGGCCGAGTGACGGCAGCTGGTGGTGGAATGGGGGGTAACCAAATCAGAGAGGTAGGGAGGTGCGAGGACCTGAAGGGGTTGGAAAATGAGTGAGAGGATCTTGAAATCGATCCAACAACAACAACAACAAGATTCCATTTATAAAGCGCCTTTCACGTCAGGAGGACGTCCCAATTCAGTGATTGGGAGTGAGTGGAGCCTGGAAAGCACTGGGGTGATGGGGGCACAGAGTTCTGTGCGGAGTTTCTAATTCTCTGGGTGCGGAGTTTTGAATTAATTGAATTTTGTGTGTGGTGGAGGTGGGGGACCAGCGCGGAGGGCATTGGAATGGTCCAAGGTGACCTCAGTGTGTTGGGATTTAATAATAATAATCCTTGCTTTTGATATACCACACCTTGTAGTGTTCATAGCATGAAAGACTCATAGAATTTTACAGCACAGAAGGAGGCCATTCGGTCCATCATGTCTGTGACGGCTCTTTGAATAGAGCTGTCCAATTCGATCCCACTGCCCCGCGCTCTCCGTGTAGCTCTGCAAACTTATCCTCCCCAACATTGTTGATACATCTCAAAGTGCTTCAGACTGTGAGCGAATTGACTGTATTTTGTGGGAGAAACATGGCAGCCAATTGAACGCAAGGTTTCGCCCTCGCCTAACGGTCCTCTCGCTTGCGAGGCGAGTGCTCTCGATTTGCTAGATTTGATTTGAGGCAAATTAGGGCAGAACGAGAGGGGACGAGATGGAGGGGCAGAGGGACGGAGAGCCAAAGGTTAAGAGCCTATGGACTGAAGACTTACCCAGAGATGGTGGCGCAGAGGGTGGAGGGAGGGAGAGGGTGGTGGGGGGGGTGAGCCTGAGTTACCCAAGAGGAGGGATGAGGGGAGGAAGACATGGAGAATACAACAGAGGATATCAGGCTGTGACTGTCAACTCCAGAGAGACACAGAGCAATAAATTAATACCTGGTTTCAAAATGTACAACAGAGAATTGTGCTCACCTTCGCACTCTGTACTTTGGGTGAAATTAGTTGTTCCAGAAGGACTGACGTAGCCTTGTTGACAGGTACAGTAGTAGGACCCGGGTACGTTGTGACAAAGTGTGTATGAACCACACAGTGCGGTAATGAGCGCTGGATCACCATAAGTCTCACACTCGTCTGTATCTGCTCAGAAGGGAAACAGCTTTGGTCAGGAACACAGAGACTCAGACAACATCGAACCATAACCAACATGAGAAGGTCTTGAGACGGGTCTTGAAGGAGACAAGTGAGGGGGTGAGGCACAGGAGCTCCAGGAGGGAGTTCCAGGGGGTGGGGGCAGAAAGCCTGAAGGCTCGATACTGATGGTGGAGCGAGACAGGAAGGGGACAGGGAGAAGGCTATTGCCAGCCGAGCGGAGGCATCAGGGCAATCGGTCTCAGTGGAGCACAACTGTGGAGGGTTTAAAATGCAAGGACAGAGAAAAGATAACGGAGGGGAATAAAGGTGAAGGAGAGGGGAGGGGAGGGGAGGAGAGGAGGGAGGAGAGAGGAGAGGAGGGAGGAGAGAAGGGGAGAGAGGAGAGGAGGGAGAGGGGAGGGAGGTGAGAAAGGAGGGATAGAAGAGGGAGTAGAGGAGGGTGGAGAGGGGAGAGAGAGGAGGAGAGGGAGGAGGGTGGAGAGGGGAGAGAGAGGAGGGGAGGGAGGAGGGTGGAGAGGGGAGAGAGAGGAGGAGCAGCTGTGATTGTAGGTGTAGTTTGAGACTCACCAACACAGACAAATTCCGGTGAAAGCTGATAACCATCCCGGCACCTCTGGCTTGTGACGAGCTGTGGATACCACACACTGCAAACCCACATCACTGAAAACAACCAGAAGACACGTTTACAACGTCTGACAATCTGACCGTGGAGTCCTGTAGCTCAGTGTTTAGAGAGCGCGCCTCGCAAGCGAGAGGATCGGGGATCGATTCCCGGCACAGGGGGAATGTTGAGCAACAACAACAACAACAACAAGATTCCATTTATAGAGCGCCTTTCACGTCGGGAGGACGTCCCAAAGGGCTGGTCGGGACCCGAGCATTGGGGGGAAATGGTCAGGGTGAGGGGAAGGAAGGGAGGGAGCGAGGAGGGGGTAGAGAGTCGAGAGGGGAGCTGAAGGCTCGGTCAAAGAGAAAGGTCTTGAGACCGGCCTTGAAGGAGGAAAGGGAGGAAGCGGCGAAGGCACTGGGGATGGAGTTCCAGAGCCTCGGGGCTGAGAGGCTGAAGGCTACCGATGGTAGGGCGGTTGGGGCGGGGGATGTGGAGCAGACCGGAGCCAGAGGAACGGAGGGTACGGGCAGGTAGGTAGGGGGATAGTAGGTCAGAGAGGTAGGAGGGAGCGAGGCCGTGAATGGCCTTGTAGGTGAGGATGAGGATCTTGAATTGGATCCTCTGGGGGATGGGGAGCCAGTGGAGGTGAGCGAGGGCGAGGGTGGGAGTGAGGGCGAGGGTGAGGGTGAGGGTGGGAGTAATGTGGTCCCGGTGTCTGTTGCGGGACAGTACACGAGCTGCAGAGTTCTGAATGACCTGCAGTGTGGAGGGAGGGCCGGGAAGGCCGGCGAGGAGAGCAAGTCTCCTTACTCCACAATCCACTGTGTACCGAACAGTAAGTAGGAACCTGGTTGTTAGTCGATTGGCGGATTGCTTTTCTGGGGTAATATTTCCTTCAAAAAAAATAATAATACATTTTTCACTTCAATCCACGACTGTTTGTGGGGACGCTGCTGTGCACAATTGGCTGCTGCGTTTCGCCCACAAAACATACAGTCAATTCATTTTACAGTCAATCCTGTGAAGCACTTTGAGACGACTCGAAGGTGTGATAAGGCACTATATCAAATGCAAGGAATATTATTATTATAATTATCACAGTGAAACAACATGAAATCTAACACGTACCCATCACCAGCTCTAACCAGGCTCCACTGGCTCCCTATTACACACACTGAACCCCGTACCCCATCACACCAGCCCTCGCCACTCCACTGGCTCCCTATCACCGGACGGATTAATTTCTCCGACCTGCTTACTCCCCAACCCACTATCCGCTGCCTCTGCTCGACTGGCTCTGACCTCCTGCTGGTCGCTCGTCCCCTCTGTTCCACCATCAGTGGCCGCACTTTCAGCCGCTACACCCTGAAACTCTGGATCTCTCTCCCTCAATCCCTCCACCTTGACCCCTCCTTCCCCACCTTCAGGTCGTGCCTGAACACGTTCCTCTTCGACCGCCACTGTCAAGCGCTCTGGGACGCTATCCTGAGTGAGGGGCGGAAATGCAAGTTGTTGTTGTTGTTGTTGTTGTTGTTGGGGGTCGGGTTCACACTGGGCAACTAATGCTCATAAAAACAGTCTCGGCTGAATCTCCAGTGCAGTGCTGGGGGAGCGCTGTAATGTCGGAGACGCCGTCCTTCAGATGAGACATTAAACCTCACTCCCCATCCGTTCTGGTGGATGTTAAAGATCCCACAGCACTATATAAAAAGAGAAGAGAGTTTCTCTCTCTCCCGGAGTCCCGGCCAATAATCGCACCTAAATAAGATCACTCATTCACTTCATGGCTGTTTGCGGGGATCGCTGTGCGCAATTGACTGCTGCTCCGACCACAAAATGTACAGTCACTACACCTTATAGTGTAGAGTGAATTGAGTGTATATTTTGTGGGCGAAACAGTCATTTTCCATCAAGGCAATAGTTGGCAGTAGATCACCCGCAAACCACACAGTCAAACCATTTTGCAGTGAAATCCTGTGACGACGCCTCGATGACGCGATAAGGAGCCGATCGAATGACAGGAGTGTAAGTTGCACATCAACTTTCATATAAGAACAGCCTCACATCTCAGAGCACTTCACAGCACAAATCAACAACAACAACTTGCAGTTTTGGGCATCTAAATCGATTGGAAATAAAGTGGATATTGTCAGCCGGGCTCAGTTGGCAGCAAATTAAAGAAGGAACTATCCCAACAAAACCTCCCCCCTCCCCTCCCTCCCTCCCTCCCCCCCCCCCCTCCCTCCCTCCCTCCCTCCACGATAAAATTCACAGTTGTTTGCAGGACAGTGCTCTGTGCAAATTGGCTGCTGCGTTTGCCTAAAAACTACACCTTCACTGCACTCTACAGTAAAATAACAAGAAGCACTTTGAGACGTCTTCCCGACGTGAAAAGGTGAGACATCAAATACACAGATTATTATTCTTGTTATAATTTTGGAGAAAGTGAGAGGAGAGAAGGTCTCCAGTGTCCGACACGAGAGAGAGAAAGAAGTCTGGAGTGTTTTATATCTTAGAGAGGCAGAAAGAAAGAGATGAGAAGAAGAGTTAGAGAGTGGTGGATGAGACAGCGAGACAGGAAGAACAGGAGAGTTTGATGAATCTGATAAAGATGAAGGGTACAGAGAAGCAAACGAGAGTTTAACACAGTCAAACAGACAGGACATGTATTGCTCACACACTGATGTCCTGAACTAACTTACCCAGAATAAGGACTTCAGTGTTCATGATCCCAGACACAGAGTTCCTCACAACCAGTTTACAGAAAGTCCACCAGTAATCTCTTGCTCTCTCGCTCTGTCTCTCTCACACTCACACTCACACTCAGTGAGAAGGGAAATAAACTGTACAGTTATATGAGACACACCCAAAAAACTTTAGCAACAGGCGAATAAGAGGGGGAGGAGCCCTCTTAAAGTTTGGCAGCACTCCACGAGGATTGTTGAACTCAAGGAAATGTTTAAACCCGGTGTAATCTACTCGCACTGAACATTAATGCTCTCTTTTCGTTTATTTTCTCTTGTGCCAGTCCGGCTCAGCCGCCAGCGCTCTCGCCTCTGAACTGAACAACAACAACAACTTGGATTCACATAGTGCCCTCCACTGCGGACGGCGTCTCAGAACGCTTCAAAGTTCATACCCCCATGTTAGAGACTTTCAGCTAACATATTCCAGGCTGACGCTGCTGTGTGTGTGTGTGTGCGTGTGTGTGCGCGTGTGTGTGTGCATGTGTGCTGTGTGTGTGCTGTGTGTGTGTGCTTGCGCGTGTGTGTGTGTGTATGCGTGTGTGCTGTGTGTGTGTGCTTGTGCTGTGTGTGCGTGCATGTGCGTGTGTGTGTGTGCGTGTGCTGTGTGCGTGTGTTTGCTGTGTGTGCGTGCACGCGTGTGCGTGTGCTGTGTGCGTGTGCTGTGTGTGCGTGTGTGTGCGTGTGCTGTGTGTGTAGTATCAGAAGTGAATGTGGGTCCATTCCAGGCAGAGACAGGAGGAATTAGCTCAGTCCTGTAGCTCAGTGGTTAGAGCACTCGCTTTGCAAGTGAGAGACCTGAGTTCAATTCCAGGCAGAGGGCCAAACCTCGGGCAAGTTTCCTTACTCCACACAGAGCCTAATAATAATCCTCCAAAACCAATAATAAATTGGTCATTTTCAATCCACGACTGTTTGTGGGACATTGCTGTGCGCAATTGGCTGCCGCGTTCGCCCACAAATATACAGTCAATTCACTTTACAGTGTGTTCTGTGAAGCGCTTTGGGACGTCCTCCCGACGTGAAAAGCGCTATATCAAATGCAAGGATTATTATTATTATATTATTAATTATAATGGGAGATAAAGATATGGCCGTCATTAAACAAATACTTTTCTTCTGTCTTCACGTTAGAAGACCGTGAACACTTACAAAAAATAGAGGGGAACCAAGAAGCTAATGTTAGTGCCCAATTTTAGGGAATTAACACTAAAGGATTAGGGAAACTGTTGGGATTGAAAAATGACCCATCCCCTGGACCTGACGGCCCACATCCCGGGGTTTTAAAAGAGGTGACGGCTGAGAGAGTGGACGTCTTGTCTTTGATCTTCCAAAACTCTCTGGATTCTGGAACGATTCCCAATGACTGGAAAATCCCAAACGCAGCACCGCTATTTAAGAAGGAACTGAAACTGAAGATGGGGAACTATAGACCAGTCAGTCTGACATCTGTTGTGGGGAAAATTCTAGAAACCTTAATTAGGGAAGTCGTAGTGGGGCACTTGGAAGACCATAACATGGTTAGGCCGAGTCGTCAAAGGTTTACAAAAGGGAAGTCACACTAACAAATCTTTTAGCGTTCTTTGAGGATGTAACTAGTAGGTTAGATAGGGGGGAACCAGGAGATGTAGTGTATTTAGGTTTTCAGAAGGCGTTCGACAAGTGCTACATAAAAGACTACTACACCAGATTAGGGCCCATGGAATTAAAGGCAATGTATTCGCATGGATTGAAGAGTGGCTAACGGGGAGGAAACAGAGAGTCGGGATAAACGGTCCTTCTCAGATTAGCGGAACGTGACTAGTGGAGTGCCACAAGGATCAGTGATTGGGCCTCAGCTATTTACAATCTACATCAATGCTCGAGACGAGGGCATAGAACTTAAACTATGTAAATTCATAGATGATCCTAAGCTCAGTGGGAGAGTAAGCTCAGAGGATGACACAAAAAGATCGCAAAGGGATATAGACAGGCGAGGTGAGTGGGCAAGAAGGGGCAGATGGAATATATGTGGGAAAGTCTGAAGTTATTCACCTTGGCAGGAAAAATAGAAAAGCAGATTATTTTCTAGATGGGGAGAGGTGAGAAAGTGTCAGTGTTCAGAGGGATTTGGGTGTCCTTGTACACCAGTCACATAAAGTTAGTTTGCAGGTACAGCAAACAACCAGGAAGGCTAATGGCATATTGACATTTATTGCAAAAGGGTTAGAATACAAGAGGAGGGAAGTGTTGCTGCAATGGGCCTTGGTGAGACCGCACCTCGAATATTGTGTGCACTTTTGTTCCCCTTATTTAAGAAAGGACGTACTCGCCTTAGAGAGGGTGCAGCGGAGACTCACTTGGTTAGTTCCTGAGATGAGGGGTTTGACCTATGAGGATGGGTTGGGTAAACCAGGCCGACATTCTCTAGAATATAGAAGAATTAGGGGAGATCTTATAGAAACATATACGATTCTTATTGGGCTTGACAGAGTAGACAGTGAGAGACTGTTTCCCC